>NC_045724.1:1108613-1408871 GCF_009834535.1 Camelus ferus | reverse complement strand
GTGTACTCAGTGGGAAAGGGTAGAGATCTCAGGTGAATAAACATTCTTACCCAGATCATAAAATCCAAACACTAGCCCGTCTATCCTTTTATATCTGCTCCCAGTTACCCACTGTACCATCATTTTTTAAAATTTACCCATTAAAATACATGCTATCTGCACTACAGTATAGTAATATCACAATTGCTTTGATTTAGTCAGTATGAATCAAACTATTTGCTATGTGACCTCTGGTTAATTTCTTAACCTCTGTGTACATCAGTTCCCTCATCTACAAAATGTAAGTGATGTCATCTATCAGTCCATCTATTAAAAGGACTGTTTTGGAATAAATTTTAATGACACATGTAAAGCACTTACTTCAGTCTCTGTCAACTCAAGACACGGTAGTTATTACTACTGATCATCATATTACTAATGACCTATACACTTAATCAATTCCTGGTCACTAGGTTCTAATGGCTCACTCCTTCCAAAATCTAGCTTAATGCATTCCTAACCTGTCTAAACCAGGGTTGCAGAGTACAGCTACTCAGGAGGTACACTGTCCAACTCTACAGGTGCCATTCAGTGGGCCACAACGTAAATGACACATGAGGATGCAACTAGGTAGTGCCATCTTGACTTGTCTTTTAGCCTGAAGTCAGTAACTGCTGACAAGTAACTATAAAAATAACCCAGGAGGCAAACAAATGTATAAAGGAATACAAATGGATGTTCTGACAGCTAGGCAAAGAGAAAAGTTACTAGGGAGATTAAATGTAAAAATATCTAAAGTGAAGAAGCAAGAAGGAAAGATAAATAAACCACCTTCTTGGCGGCTTAAATTAAGACAAATAGGGGAACGCATTTTAAATAATTAAGAGGTAATAGTTGCTCTGAGGACACTGGCTTTTGTGACGGTCAGCACTGAGATGATTGTAATACACAGTATTCATCTCAGTAAATGGCATCACCTTCCAACTAGTTACTCATGCCAAAAAACTAGTTGTTTCCAAACCCTCCAAAGGCAAGATCTGCTGGGTCTAGTTCCAAAATTTGGCCTAAATCTGCTCGTTTTTCTGCATCTCCACTACTACCGTGGCGTCAGGCTCTCTCTCACCTGGACCCCACAGTAGCTTTCTACTTATACCCCCATTTCCACTTAGGACCCCTGGAATCCACTCTCCACACAGATACCACTGTGATCTGCTCCTTCTACCTGGAATCCTGCTACCCAGATCCTCCCACGGCTGCCTTTTCTCCTCATTCAGGACATGAGCCTCAAATGTTCCATCCTCAGTGAGACCTTTCCTGAGCACCAATCCAAAACAGCCCAGTCCCGGTCACTACCACCTTGTTTTAGCTTCCTCTCTGCATCTGGCCTTAACAGAACGTATCAAATATGTTTATTTGCTTATTACCTGTCTGAATCCTGACCTTTAGAATATGACACTCACAATAACAGGTATCTTATCTACTTTATTCACCACTGTATCTTCAGCACTTACAACAGTGCCTAGTACATGGCAGCCAGAAATATTTATCAAATGAATAAATGAATGGATAAATACATGTTTAAAAGACAGTAAAAGTGGTCACCCATGGCAAATATAATCCTGATAGCAACAATTTACAAAAAATAAAGTTGCTAAAGAATCAACAAAATAATGTTTTAGTTACCTGTACTGGGCTGGCCCTGAGGATCACAGTAATTCTCTGTACTCATGAAAATAACTGCCAATCCAATTTCCGCTTCAGGAATAGGTCTTAAGACCCTGCCTGTTAGAATAAAATAGCTTAAGTATGATAATATGTTAAAACTTACAACTTTTATTAAGACGATGTCAAGCTGAATCTATCTTTTTTCCCTCAAAGTGCTATAACAGTTTTATCATACAGAGGGAATGGCAAATACACAAGGTACTAGCTTACTCACTGGACAATGTTATATTAGGCAAGTTCACCACCTTTTAGTAATTTAGCTATTTCATCTGTAAAATAAAGGTCTAGAGTAAAGGATACAGATTCTTCCAGTTCTAAACACTGTAATTTTCAGAAGAAAATAATAGTACTCAGATGAAGCAACAAAATAGATTTTTTAAGCAAATCTATGATTATCAGAATTCTAAGATAAACCTTAAAAGAGAGAAAGAAGAGGGGAGAAAGAAGGGAGAAAAGTACAAAGAACTATATATATATAAGCTTTACCTATAAATGTGTTATAATGTTATGTTTAGTAAGTCAAATCATTTTCCCAAATTTACATGTATTAATGAATCGTATTAAAGGAATCTTATGGTGAACCTATCTTCTGTTAGTCTGTAATGTAAATAATGACTGACTTTATACAACAAAGATAATTTAATACAACTTAATAATGATGCTTATAGAAACTAAGTGAATTTTGAGAATCACAAAACTTTTAATATTTATTATAAAAATGTTTAAGTAGTTGTAATAGCTTAAGAGGTCTTTTTCAAATGCTTAACATGGGTTTTTGTAAGGTTTTTAAAAAGATGACTCTAAAATGTACATGGAAAAATAAAAAGCCAACAATAGCCAGGATGCTTCTGAAGAAAAGGAGGAAGAAAACGTATGTCCTACTAGATGTGAGGACTTAAGTTATAGTAATTAAGACAATGTGGTAAATGTAGTATTGGTACAAGAATAGACATTCTGATCAATGAAATAGAATAAAACCCAAAACATTCCCATGCATGTAAGGTCCCTTGGTATAAAACAGAATCAATTCCAGATAAATTAAAAACAAATTTCAAAAACAAAATATCAAAATACTAGTAAAAATTAGTAAAACTCATAGGTGAATTTTTTTTTTATCTATGAGTAGAAAAAGATTCCTTAAACAAAATACAAAAAGCACTGACTGAAAGATTGTTAATTTTTAGTATATTAAAATTAAGGACTTTCATTCATCAACATAGTAAAGATAATTTACAAAGTGGTTAACAGATTCTATAATACATAAAAGTGAAAAAAAGGATTAATATCAAGAATACATAAATGACTGGATAAAGAAGCTGTCATGTATTTATACAATGGAATACCACTCAGCCATAAAAAACAGTAAAATAATTCAATCTGCAGCAACATGGGTGAACCTAGAGATCGTCATTCTAAGCAAAGCGAGCCAGAAAGAGAAAGAAAAATACCATATGATATCAATCATATGTGGAATCTAAAAAAAAAAAAAAAAAAGAAAAAAGAGGACACTAATAAACTCATCTACAAAACAGAAACAGACTCGCAGACATAGTAAACAATCTTATAATTACTGGGGGAAAGGAAGTGGAAAGGGATAAATTTAGGAGTTTTGAGATTTGCAAATGTTAGCCACTATATATAAAAATGGATTTAAAAAAACAAGTTTCTTCTGTACAGCACAGGGAACTATATTCAGTATCTAATAATAACTTTTCATTAAAAATAATACAAAAACAAATATATGTATATATATGCATGACTGGGACATTGTGCTGCACATCAGAAACTTGACACACTGTAACTGACTATACTTCAATTTAAAAATTTTTTTTAATTAAAAAAAGAATACATAAAGAACTCCTAAAAATACAAAAAAAAAAAAAAAAGCACACAAATATGCAATTACCATACAATTCAGGAATTGTACTCTTGGGCATTTATTTCAGAGAAATCAAAACTTATGCTCACATAGAAATTTGTACATAAATATTCACAGCAGCTTTATTTGTAACAAACACTGGAAAAATGCAGATGTCCTTCAGTGGGTGAATGAACAAATCTCAGTGTACCCATGCCATTGCACACTTAAAGATATTCTAAGTGGCTGTAGTAGTTTAAAAGGTATTTTTCAAATGCTTATTAACATTTGTTGTTTTGTATGTATTAGGTTAACTTAGAGTTCAACTCTATGCGTGATTACAATATAGCACTAAAATAAAAGATTTTAAGAAGTATTATAATCAAGTGATCACAAGTACCTACTTATAATCCAGGCAATTCAAAATCAGTACTTTGTTATCCTACTCACATTTCTCAAGCTATAAATTTACCATGAAAATCAGTTACAAAGATTGGCTATATAAAATAGAATAAAAACATTTAAAATGCACATTTAATAATATTATACAGACATTACAACATCTTGAATGGGGAAACACTGGAAGCACTTGTTTTAAAGCCAAAAGTGAGATAAATATGGCTATTCTCACTGCTCTACCCAACCACTTTGGATGTCCCAGTTGGTACATAACCAGGAAAGAAAGAGAGAGAGACAGAGAAAGCAGTATCAAAGGCATGAGGATTAAAAAGGAGAGAAATATTTACAAATGATACAAACAAAGACAATAGGTAAGTTATTAGAAGTAAAAGAAGAGTCGAGTAAGGTGATGGGATATAAGATTAGTATCTAAATGTCAAGTGAATTTCTATACCTCAGCAGTAAACTAGAAAATGTAATTAAAGAGACAATATCCATGTCATGGATAGCCATACTATGGAGCACTACTCAACAATAAAAAAAGGTTAATACACAAAACCTGGATAAATCTCCAAGTAATAATGGTGAATGAAAAAAAAAATTCTAAAAGGTTATATGCTATATAATTTCATTTACGTATCATTTTTTAAATAAAATTTTAGAAATGGAGAACAAATTGGAGGTTGCCAAAGTTTGGGGACAGGAAGTGAGTTATAACATAACAACATAAGGGGTCCCTGTGGTGATGGAACTGCTCTGTATCTTAGCTATGGTGACGAATACACGAACCGACACATGCAAAAAAACTATACAGAACTAAATACACACACATAAAACTGGGGAAAACCTGTATTAAAAAAAATACAATTATCCCAATAGAAAACTGGGCAAGAGACATGAACAGGTATTTCACAAATCCAATAAGCATTTGAAGAAATGTTTAACCATCACTGGTGATCAGGGAGAAACAAATCAAAATCACGAGATACAACAAATGAGAAGTGATAAAGTCTGAAAACACCCAGTGTTGACTGTGATGTGCGTCTAACTTGATCTCTTACATACTGAGGTTCAGAGTATAAACTGGAAAAGTTTGATACTGTTAAGCATTTATATAACCTACGATCCAGCAGTTCTAACCCTAGGAATTTGGTAATATACCCCCCAAAAAATCCTGCACAGCTACCAACAGGAAACAGACAAACATGATCTTAGTAGCAGTTTACAATAGTAAAAATTTATTTAAAATAACTAATCAAATAGTGAACAAATAAACAAATGAATTATTTCTGGTTCAGTGATGATAGTATATCATGACCCAAAGATTATGATTCATCTACTTTTGTGCAAAGCTGTGAAGCAGGAGAGACGAGGAGAAGGCAAAGGAGAGGATGGAGAGAAAATAATTAACTTAACAGGGAAGAGTTCTCAAACTTGAGCTAAGATACTAAGAGAATATCTCAACAAGGACAAAAATCAGGGTTACACTGTTCCTCTAGACTTCCAGTCTTCTTCAGACATGACTAATTTTAATCACTGACATCCTACACCCACTTCTGACACCTAATCAATACAGCCATGGCATTAGCTGAGCCCAGTGTTGGGCTGTCGTCTGAAATTCGGCCAGTAGCTGGCTTTACTGGCCACTTGCTTGGTATCACTGCACCTTCAATGGCTATCAGTGGCTCAGTGGCCTGGACTAAACTGACAGGTGTCATTTCAAGTCACAGTCTTTCTCCAACTATAAAACTATCCTCTATCAAAAACCAAATCAAAACAGGGGCCAAAGACTCCTTAACAAAATGTCACCTCATGGTCAAGGGCCCAGCCTCTGAGCAGCCTTGCACTCCAGCTACCTTCTCACCTCAGGGTCCTGTACGTGAAAGGCAGCAAGATGTGATGGTGAGGAGGGTGGACTCAGGAACCAGACTGCCTGGGTTTACATCCTGGCTCCTATGTTCACTCCCCGTGTTCTACTCAAACCCCACTTTGCCCCATCTGCACAGTGGGGACCATGACAGTAAAAATACACAGGGCTGTGTAAGAATTAAAGTCTTCATATACGTACAACTCTTGGAAAGAGGATCTGCTGCATAGTATCATTAAGCATAGGTATTATTGCTATTGCTCTGAATGGCTCTTTTAAAGCCTGGTCATACATAAAATATTGCCCGAAAGGAGCCTCTCCACGTAGAATAAACTTCTCCCCTCTGCTCTGTTATTCTGCTTTTGTTTTATACATATTTGTAATGGTCTGTTTTACTTGTCTTTATCTTTCTCTCTAGACAGTAAACTCCAGTGGTGGCCAAGAACCATGGCTTTCTTGTTTCCCATTATATTCTCAGTGCGTAAAACATAACAGAATCAAAGTAAATTTGGGTTTGTTATAGTAAGATGGTATTTTTGTTACATGGCTATTTTCTTTTCCACAGCACTTAATACATCTCCATTAAGCAAAATATTCATGGAACAGATGGCTGAAATTTTACTTTTTATTTCAGCAAACTCATAAAAGAAAAAAAAAAAAGCAATCTCCATGGTCAGAAGGACTTCAGAGATGGGAAAAATGAATAGGGAGCTAGCTATGGACTTTTCAGGCATATAAATACCCTAAGCCCTAACTAGTTTCCGCTAGTCAAAAGACAGTCAAGACTGATTTTTTTAATAATACATTTTGCTTCAACAATGCTAAGATTCTGAACACCAATAAAGGAAAAAAAATCATTGATTTAACTCCTTTAACTGCTCCCCATCCCCACTAAACACAATTCTAGGATATTTGACACTTTTTTCCTGCTTTCCCATAATAGCCTACATATAAGAGGGATAAAAATTTTTATACATCTCTTCAATGAAGGGTAGTAATCATCAATGGAGAAATACATTTCAGCTCTACGCTGTTTCAGAAAAAATTTCACATTTGAATTTTAACTTTCTCAACTGCTATGTATTCTACAGAAAAATACTTTTTTAAGATAAGTAAATTCTGTACATTCTATTAAAGTAATGAAAAAGAGGCAGAAAATAAATACTCAGAAAAAATTGTCATGGGTAAAATATATTCTATTTCTAACATACTAAGTCACAACAAATTTTCAAGCAGCATACGCAATAAAATCATTATAAAAATTCTTGTATATACTTTAACGTTGTTATGTGGAGTATAACAAAGGTTACAGATAAAATCACCTACTTGCTTGTTTGTTTGTTTTTTTTAACTCATAAAGAATCATTCCTTACCTCTGGAGTCTATCCATAATTGAATGAATCCATTTTTTCTGAGAGTTAGGAATTAACATCTGTGAGTCTGTCATTCCTACATCAACAACACAAGTTCCAGGAGCTGAGAAGAAGCTATCATCTTCTTCATTTTCTTCTGTTATCAACCTAGTGTCTCCTCCTCCAAATATAACTGCGGTGCTTAATTTTTTATGCTAATAATGGAAAGAAAAAAGGAATTAAATAGCCACAATTAATTTCTTAAATACATTCATAACTTTATAAGAATTTGATTTGGGAAGTAAAATAGAAGTAGAATTTGAAGTAGAAGTGGTTATACTTCTTGAGAGGATAATCTGAGCTTCCACTCTGAGATAAATCCCTATTTGACCAGGGACCACTGCAGCCGTGGAATCCTTACATCGTCTGCAGTCCCTCACCACACAGTGCTGTGACCGGGGGCATGCCTGCAAGACCTTTCCACCTACAACATAAACTCCTGGAACCCCCATCTCAGTACACAGAAGACATGCAACAGCTGTTTACTAACCGAACACGTTAGGACTTCAACCAAGTTTTCTGTCTCCTCCCCATACATATTTACATAAACTTAATAGGCCAATTAACAGCTGTTAAAAAATATAGTCATATAATGAACACTGGGCAGGTTCTCGTGCCTACACAGTTTTTTATTCCACTTTATGTTTCTACACAAAGTCTCAAAAAGAAATGCATTAACAACTACTGATAACTGTCATAATCTATCCTACTTTATAATGTTTTCTTTGGGAAAATTTAGCTTATAACATTACCTGTTTGGCATTTAGGAAGACAAATGTTTTCCCTTTGAAGATCTGTTTTCTCTCTGGTCGTCCTGACAGATCAATATTTTTACTTCCAATAGTTGGTTCATCAACAGGTGGATAAAAACTACAAAAAAAAAATAAAGTACATTCTAATTACATACTACTCTGTATGTATACCATTAAATTTGTAAGTGGGAACGGCAATCTAGACACTAGAAAAGCTTAATATCCATAATACCATTATATTATTTTTAAAAAAGTAAGAGTCTTAACTGGGACAAAAAGATTGAAAGCATCTAAATTCCTTTTTTTAGAAATCCATGGTGACAGGTGACACACAGAAAAGTGGAACTGTTCGTTATTTTCTAAAAATATATAATGCAATGAGATACAATTAAATATACATGAATCAAACAAGTTCTGTGAACCACCAAAGGTTGAGAGAAACATCGTCCATTAAAGATCAGATTCCATTAGCATCTTGTGTTTGCTTGGGAACCAATATTAGCAATGTTCATACTCGAATTCTATCAACTACTACTGTAAGTGTTTTCTAATAAATCTCTCTGGAAAAGTTCAGGGAATTTTAAAAGCTACATTTTGTCAGTTTCAATAAAACTTCCAAAGTGAGATTTAAAAACACAAGCTTTTATAAAGTATGAGGTATCATGGTATCTGCAGCTAGTTCTCAAACAGCTCAAGAATAAAACGATAAAATTAAAAATTATACATACAGAGATAAAGCAAATGTGACAAATGTTAACAACTGGTGAACAGCTAAAGGGTATATGAGTACTATTTATTGTACTATTCTTGGAACTTTTCAAAGAGATTTGACACTTGACAAAATAAAAATTTAAGGAAAAAATAAAAAATAAAAACATAAAATTTTAGCTCATTAATGTAATTCTGTAAGTGCAGCTTAATCACCCATGAAGATTAGGGAAAAGAGGAAAACAGAGAAGTAAAATCAACAGACAATTCTTAAACCTCTCATTAGACCATAGTTGCAACTTTCTACATAATCAAATCTTTTGTTATAGCTATTATTCATAACTGACTGGCTTTTATCTCTCTACCTCCTGGTGAAAACTGCTAACATTCATGGATAGAAAGGCTCAATATTTTCAAGATGTCAGTTCTTCCCGACTTGATCTATAGATTAAATGCAGTCCCAATTACTCCATACAAGTTATTTTGTGGATATTAACAAACTGATTCTCAAGTTTATATGGAGGGGCAAAAGGCCCAGAATAGCCAACAAAATATTGAGGGAGAAGAACAAAGTTGGAGTACTGACACTGCCTGAATTCAAGACTTAATGTAAAGCTGCAATAATCAAGAGAGTGTGGTACTGGTGAAAAGAAAAAAAAAAAAAAAAAAAAAAAGATCAATAGAAGACAACAGAGCACCTTAAAAATAGACTCACATAGAGAATCAAACGATCTCTTACAAAGGAGCAAAGCCAGTACAATGGAGCTTAGAGAGTCCTGTCAACCAATGGTGGTGGAATTGGACATCCACATGCAAAAAGACATGAATCTAGAATCAGACTTATATTCTTCACAAAAATTAACTCTAAATGGATCACAGACCTAAATGCAAACTCTAAACCTTAAAGATTACATAGGAGAAACTCTAGATGACCCTGGGGATGGAGATGACTTTTTAGATATAACACCAAACATGTGATCCATGGAAGAAATAAATGGTAAGCTGGAACTCACACTGTAAAAGATACTATCAAGAGCATGAGAAGACAAACCACAGACTGGGATAAAGTATTTGCGAAAGACATATCGGATAAAGGACTGTTATCAAAAATATACAAAGAGCTCTTAAAATTCAATTAGAAAATAAACAACCTGATTTAAAAACTGGGCCAAAGACTTTTAATAGATACCTCACCAGAGAAATACAGAAAGAGAAAATTAGCATAGGAAAAGATGCTCAGCATCATGTATCATCAGGGAAATGCAAATTAAAACAAAGAGATACCACTACACAACTATTAGAATGGTGAAAATCTAGAACACTGACGCCACCAAATGCTGGTGAGGATGTGGAGCAACAGGTACTCTTACTCATTGCTGGTGGTGGAATGCAAAATGGTACAGTCACTTTGGAGGACAGTTTGACACTTTCCCACAGAACTAAACATGTTCTTAGCATACGATCCAGCAATCATGCTTCGTTATTCACCCAGAGGAGCTAAACTTATGCCCTAACTTGGAAGCAATCACGATGTCCTTCAGTAGGTGAATGGATAAATAAACTGTGGTACATTCAAACAGTGGAATTTATTCAGTGCTGCTAAAAAAGAAATGAACCATCAAGCCATGACAAGACGTAGAGGAAACTTAAATGCATGTGAGTCAGTGAAGAAGGCCCAATTGGAAAGGGTACACATTGTATGGGCCCTACTATTTCAGTCTGGAAAAGGTAGAATGATGGAGACAGGAAAAGATCAGTGGTTGCTAGGAGCTGGGTAAGTTGGAAGGATGAACAGGCAGGGTACAGAGGGTTTTTATGGCAGTGAAAACACTATACAATACTATAATGATGGATATACGCCATTATACATTTGTTCAAACCCACAGAATGTACAATACTAAGATTAAACCCTAACTATGCACTTTGGGTGACTACGATGTGTCAATGCAGACTGTAACAGATGTGCCACTCTGGTGAGAGACATCAAAAACAGGATAAGCCATGCATATGTGGGAGCAGGGCTTACAGAGAAAAACTACTTTCCTCTCAATTTTGCTGTGAACCTAAAATGGCTTTAAAAAATAGTCTTAAAAAAAGATTTTTTAAAATTACTAAATCATCACGGTGATGATAGGATAATGTAGGATGGGGGGAATTCACAATGTGGACAACCAGTCACTAGAGTTAAGTATCCACAGAGAGCAGTATCTGATATGACAACAATGTTTTGGTTGTTAAGAGTCACCATCCAGTACTTTACAATTAATTTCCTTAAATTCCCTCTGTCTCTCCACATTTCTCCTTGGGCATGGGTTCTTGTCGCTGCGAGTGGTGTATTCTGTCAGGGTCACCACTTGTGGGTTTTGTTCTTTGTGGGTTTTGTCCAGCAAAAGTCCCACCACGGAAGAATGAAATTACTCAAGACTTTATCAAGTCAAGAGAGTAAGAGGGAGCCGGAGAACAGCTCTCTAAGCTCCTCCAAAGCTCCCGTGTTTACTGAGAACAGTCAGACAAAGAAGAAGGAAAATACGTCATAGGAATGAGTTAAGGGGCATGGTGTACGTGCAGGGATGCAGATCAGTAGTTCTAGTTTGTGAAAAACGTAAACATTATAATCTTCATTTATACTTAGTGACGAAATTACAATATTGATAGTACAAAGGGCTATTTCAAACCTCAAACAATCATGAGCAAGGTTACAGTGTTCCAAACAATTGATAACGAAAACCAGACCACCACAGTGTCTCCAATGATCAGAAATTGTCTAAGCATGGGAAGCAGCACAGCTGTTTCCAGCTAAGGGCCGAGTCAGTCTTCTGTGAGGGTCAGCCGCCTACCCTATCTGCCTGCGCCTGATAAGCGAAGCATGTCCTGCCGGTTAGGGCAAGGGACGAGTCATGGTTTTCCATAAGCACAAGCAGCCCTGACCTATGACCTTGAACTAAGCAAAGCAAGCAAAGCATGTCTCTGCTTTTTTACGGCAAGAAGACAGATTGTAGCAGATTCCTGCTAGCAAAGCAGCTTTAAAGCAACTAAACTTATGTAGTGATCAGGGTGGTATTTTGGTGTGTTAATCAAAACTTATGCTCTTACATGAATCTTACAGAGTGACATTTAGCACTTACTCAATTAACAGAGTGGCATTAAAGTTTAATTCAAGTTTGTGCTCCCACACTTGGCAACATACATGTTTCATAAAGTGAGCTGAGTCATGACTAAACAGTTATATTAATCTAATTTATATTAATTAAAAAACTTTTATAATTGACTGAACCACAAATGCATGTGTTTTAATCTGCTACAACGGATGCTCTACTAAAGCAGTGATTCCTAGAATCGACAATCTCAAATGAGTGAGTTATTTGCAGATAAGACAGATTCAGTCAGCATGATGGATGCAATGCACTAGTTATTATGGTTTTCTTAATAACTGACTTTAAAATTCTATTTATTCTACTTTTAAAGCGATACAGAGAACAGTGGAAACTGTTTTAACTATTAAAGTTAAATGTACAATAAGAAAGTACGTAGTACTAGAAAATTAGAAGACATTCTAATTTATAAATAGAATAAAATTTTAATATCTATCAAATGCCTTACATCCCCTTTAACAAAATTCTTTCTATTCTATCATACATTTCTTTCAGTGTAAAAGGTCTCACATATATACAAATGGTTGTTTACGAATCAGTCTACACAGTAATGTAACAACACCAAATGACAGAGCCAATCTCAGACAAAAATGGTATGTAAATATATAATACATACATGAGAGGATATGAGGTTTCTTACTACTTTCCAATGAATAAAACATTTTAAAATTACCTACAGCTTTATTATTCACATTTTCACTCTTTGTTTTGCCACAGATAATAGTTTACTGTATCCAGAGAACAGTTAACTCTAGTTTAGTTCAATGAAGAGTGAACATTTGTTATACCTTGAGTCAGGTTCCTAAAGATATATGTCCTTAGCTCTCCTTAACGGCATTAGCCAGAGTTCTAGCTTTTATTTGCATGATTATTTCATGTTTGCTTCTTCCACTAAATTCCAAGCTGGCAGAAACTGTAATGCATTCTGGCTCATCATGACATCCACAGGTCTATCTCACCTGGTTCACGGTAGGCATTCAATAAATATTTGGTAATAACAAATTGATAATATAAAATAGAAATTAAAATTTCACCTAATAAATTAAAAATATGGGGAAGTGGCCAAGAGGGCGGAGTAGAAGGACGTGCTTATTATTAGCTCACCCTCTCCCACGAATACACCGAGAGACAACCACAGACCCACCCATTCACTCAGAACACCTGCTGAACTCTGACAGAACATCACCTTCTTCAAAAAACAAAATTCATCACAAATCTGGTAGGAGAAAAAAAAATGAGAAAAAGGAAATTAGCGCAGGACCAGTCCTGCAGGGAGGGAGCAACAAAGGAGGAATAGCGCTCTTAGGCTGGGTCTCCACCTCTCCAACAAAGAGGTCAGTGGGGACGGAGTTCCGTGGAGGCGCAGATCTGGGCACAGCAGCCCTGCACAGACAGAACTAAGTGAAATGGGCACAAAAGGTCCCTGTGATCCCCAGCCCTAGAAGGCGAGCCGGCAGGGGGTGGGGGGGCCAGGACAGGCTGCCCTAGCCAGATGGAGGACTGAGGCCGCTGCCCAGAGGCAGACTTGGGGGCTGCAGTGTGCTGTGCACCACTGCTAGGAGTACATATGGAAAATAACAGCGTGGGTCCCCCATTAAGAAAAAAAAAAGCAACACTGCTGGTGTGCGCTGGGAGGAGGGGTGTCAGAGCCTTTGTCCCCTCAGACCCAGGGCCCCACTGCTGGTGCATTCTCGGGAGAAGAGAGGTGGGGCTCAGCCACAGCCACCAAATTTGCTAGTGCTCAGCTGCCAGGCAGAGGTGAGGATGAAAACTGAATCCGTAACCAGGGCCTCTGCAACCTCATAGGCAAAACTGAGATTTGTTTACAGCCCCAGGCAGACGGGACCTTTCTGCTCCACGGGTGCCTTTGTGTATCCACGCCTCTAAGACAAATGACCAAAACCCAGAGTTCAGGCACACAGCAGGGGCAAGGGCTGGTGTGGCCGTTCTCTGCCAGCCTGCCTACCTTATGCAGAGGTGGCGCGGGGAGCAGCACAGAGTGGTGGAACCCACGGACCTCTAGAACAATAGAGCGGAGTTCACGCAGCAGGGTGAGTGCAGGGCCAGTGGTTGGTGCTGGGAAAGGAGCTGATCTAATAGTGCACCATGATCCAGGTGTGCAACCCAGAAATTGGCATAACTACATTGGTAGCCCTGAGGCCAGAGAACCTGAGGGACACCAGAACAGCACAATGACATCCCTGCAGCTAAAGTGGGAACAAAGGCAGAGTCAACAAAGAGTACTTAAAGCTTTCCAAACCCGCCTAGTATGCACGGCAGCTCAGAAATGGGTCCGGAAGCCTCCACTGCAACAAAAGAGGAACAGACCCAGCCCCTGTCAGGGCTGTGACAACCACAGAAGAAAAAGTGGCCCCACTCAACAGCCAGGGCGGGCTCTGGTCACCACAACACCGGCCACACCCCCAGTCAAAGGCGTAACAGCCAACACACACGGAAGAAGGGCCTGGCAACCATCCATACTAAAAACAGACCTCACAACTAAACTATCAGAGGAGCACAGGCTAAAAAGGAGCACTTTTTTTTAATTTTTAAAATTGTTATATATTTTTTATATTATTTTACTAGTTGTTTTTAAAATTTTTTAACATTTTCTTTTTAAATGTTTTAAAATTTTCCTTAATTTTCTTTTGTTTTTATTTAAAAGTTTCTTTTTCTTCTTTAAAAATTTGTTTTTAATTTTTAAAAAAATTGTGTTTGCTGCTGTTGTTTTATTTTGTTTTGGGGTTTTTTTCTTAAGTTTTATTTCCATATTCTCTTCAAAAAAAAAAAAAAATCCCCTCAAGACCACAGTAAATAACTGATACTCCATAATCCATAGTGCTAGAGAGATATAAGCAAAATGAAGCAGAGAACTACTCCAAATTAAAAGAACAAGAGAAATCCCCTGAAAGAACGATCAATGAAATAGACCTCAATAGGCTACTAGATCATGACTTCAAAAAGGGAGTGATCAAAGCATCGAAAGAACTAAAATGAATGGAGACAGAGAATACTTTGAAAAGGAAACTACGACTATTAAGAGGAGCCAATTAAAAACACAAAACACAATGGCAGAGATAAGAGCCAAGCTAAAGGCTGTCAAAACAGACTAGACAATGCTGAGGAACAAGTAAGAGACTAAGAAGCCAGGACAACAAAAGTCAGCCAATCAGAACAGCAGACAGAAAAGCAAATAAAAACCAGTGAAAGCAATATAAGGGACACATGGGATAACACAAAATGTGCCAACCTATGCATAATAGAGTTCCCAGAAGGAGAAGAAACAGCAAAGGGGATTGAAAATATATCTGAAGATACTATGAATGAAAACTTCCCAAACCTAAAGAAGGAATCAGATATCCAAGTACAGGAAGCATAAAGAGTCCCCAACAAGAAGAACCCATCAAGACATACTATAATCAAGATGGCCAAGGTTAAAGATAAAGAAATGATTCTAAAGGCAGCAAGAGAAAAACAAAGAGTAAGTTACAAGGGAACTCCCAGAAGGCTTTCAGCTGATTTCTCTACACAAACACTGCAGGACAGAAGGGAGTAGCAAGATATATTTAAAGTCCTGAATGAGAAAAAGCTGCAACCTAGGATATTTTACCCAGTAAGGCTATCCTATAGAATAGAAGGAGAGATAAAGAATATCACAGAGAAGTGAAAACTAAAAGAATTCAGCAACACTAAACCTTTGCTAAAAGAAATATTGAAAAGTCTACTGTAAATAGAAAAGCAGCAGGACGCTATAGAAAGGAGGAAACCTAAATTGGAAAGGCAATAACTACAATGAGTTGCAACAGAATAAACATGAAGATGTGAAAGAGGACAAAATCGTTAAATGTGGAAGAGCAAGAAAATATAGATTTTTTTCTTTTTTTCATTATTTTTAGGATGTGTTTGAGCTTATATGACTATCAGTTTATAACAAACATATAATAATGGGTTAATACACTTGAAAAACAAGGTAACCACAAGTCAACAGCACACAAGAATCACAAAAACCAAAAAGAAACCAAGATAATACAAAAGAAAATTATCACACCACAAAATGAAAAACAAAAAGAAAGGAACAAAGAGGAAATACCAAATCAACTGGAAAACTAAGTTAAAATGGCAATAAACACACATCTATCAATAATTACTGTAAATGTCAATGGACTAAATGCTCCAATCAAAAGACACAGAGTGGCAGACTGGATAATAAAACAGGAAACTACAATATGCTGCATACAAGAGACCCAACTACTTTACACACACAGACTGAAAGTGAGAGGATGGAAAAAGATATTTCATGCAAACATTAATGACAAGAAAGTGGGAGAAGGCATACTGATTTCAGACAAAATAGACAAAGGTCATAAAGAAAGATAAAGGACACCATTACACTCATTAACATATGTGCACCCAATACAGGAGCACCTAAATACATAAAGTAAATACTAACAGATGTAAAGGGAGAAACTGATGGGAACACAATCACAGTAGGAGACTCTAACACCCCATTAACATCACTAGAAAGACCTTCCAGACAGGAAATCAGTAAGTCAATGGAGAAACTAAATGACACAATAGAACAGTTGGACTTGGTAGACATTTTTAGGACATAACATATCCCAAAATAGAATTTACGTTCTTTTCAAGTGTGCATGGAACATTCTCTAGAATAGATTCTGTTCTCAGGCACAAAAGGAGACTCAACAAATTTAAGAGGATATAAATTATTTCATGCATCTTTTCTGACCACAATGCCATGAAACTAGAAATCAACCATGGAAAAACAAAGGAGAAAACAACGACAGCATGGAGATTAAACAACATGCTATTAAAAAAACCAAAGGGTCAATGATGAAATTAAAGAAGAAATTAAAAAAATACTTTGAGACAAATGACAATGAAAACGTAACTACATAAAATCTATGGGATGCAGCAAAAGCAGTCCTAAGAAGGAAGTTCAGAGCCATACAGGTCTTCCTCAAAACACAAGAACAATCTCAAATAAACAACATAACCTACCAGCTGAAAGAATTGGAAAAAGAGCAAACAAAACCAAAATTCAGCAGAAGGAAGGAAATAATAAAAATCAAGGATGAAATAAGTAAAATAGAGGTTAAAAAAATAGAAAAAAAAAAAAACAATCAAACCAAGAGCTGGTTTTCTGAAAGAGTAAACAAAATTAAGAAACCTCTAGCCAGGCTCACTAGGAAGAAAAGAGGACACAAACAAACAAAATAAGAAAGGAAAATGGAGAAATTACAACCAATACCACAGAAATACAAAATATCATAAGAGAATACCAAGAACAACTATATGGAAACAAACTGGAAAACCTAGAAGAAATGGACAAGTTTCTGGAAACATACAGTCAACCAAGACTGAATCAAGAGAAATGGATGACTTGAACAGACTGATCACTAGAAATGAAACAGAATTAGTGATAGAAAACCTCTTTGCAAACAAAAGTCCAGGACCAGATGGCTTCACTGGGGAATTCTACCAAATATACAAAGAACTCTTACCAGTCATTCTCAAACTCTTCCAAAAGACTGAAGAGGAAGGAATACTCCCAAACTCATTCTATGAAACCACCATCACCCTGATACCAAAACCAGACAAAGATACTACCAAAAAAGGAAATTACAGACCAATATCACTGGTGAACATAGATGAAAAATCCTCAACAAAATATTAGCAAACAAAATTCAATAGCACATACAAAAGATCATACACCACGATCAAGTTGGATTCATCCCAGGGACACAGGATGGTTCAACATATGCAAATCACTCAATGTGATATACCACATCCACAAAAGAAAGGACAAAAATGATATGATCATCTCAACAGATGCAGAAAAAGCATCTGATAAAATTCAACACTCATTTATGATAATAAACCCTTACCAAAGTGGGTATAGATGGAACATACTTCAACATAATAAAAACTATTTATGACAAGCCTACAGCCAGCATAGTACTCAATAGTGAAAAGTTGAAAGCCTTCCCACTAAAATCTGGAATAAGACAAGGATGCCTACTCTCACCACTTCTATTCAACATAGTCTTGGAAGTCCTAGCCACAGCAATCAGGCAAGAAAAAGAAACAAAAGGATCCAAGTTGGAAGAGAAGAGGTAAAATTGTCACTATATGCAGATGACATACTATATACAGAAAGCTCTAAAAGTTCCAGAAAAAAACTACTAGAGCTAATAAAAGAATTCAGCAAAGTAGCAGGATACATGATTAACCTACAAAAATCAGTGGCATTTCTTTACATTAACAATGAATCAACAGGAAAAGAAAGTAAAGAAACAATCCCTTTTAAAATTGCATCCAAAAAAATTAAATACTTAGGAATAATCTGACCAAGGAGGTGAAAGACTTATATATGGAGAACTACAAAACACTGATTAAGGAAATTAAAGATGACTTAAAGTAATGGAAAGATAGCCCATATCCTTGGACTGGAAGAATTAATATTGTTAAAATGGTCATACTGCCCAAGGCAATCTACAAATTTAATGGGATCCCTATCAAATTACCCAGGATATTTTTTCTTACAGAACTAGAAGAAACAATCCTAAAATTTACATAGAATCATAAAAGACCCAGAATTGCCAAAGCAATATTGAAGAAAAAGAATGAAGTTGGAAGAATAATGTTCCCAGACTTCAGACAATAGTACAGAGCTACAGTAATCAAAACAGCATGGTATTGGCATAAAAACAGACATATTGATCAATGGAACAGAATAGAGAACCCCAAAATAAATCCACAGACCTATGGTCAATTAATCTTCAACAAAGGAGGCAAGAATATACAATGGAGAAAAGATAGTCTCTTCAGCAAGTGGTGTTGGGAAAACTGAACAGCAGCATGTAAATCAGTGAAGTTAGACTACTCCCTTACTCTATACATTAAAATAAACTCAAAATGCCTTAAAGGCTTAAATATAAGACAAGACATGATAAATCTAGAAGGACACATAGGCAAAACATTCTCTCACGTAAATCTTAGCAATGTTCTCCTATGGCAGTCTACCCAGGCAATAGAAATAAGATAGAAAATAAACAAATGGGTCCTAATTAAATTTATAAGCTTTTGCACAGCAAAGGAAACTATTAACAAAAGAAAACAACCACCTACGGAATGGGAGAAAATATCTGCAAGTGATTCTACTGACAAGTGCTTAATTTCCAGAATATATAAACAGCTCATACAACTTAGTAACAACAACAAAAAAGCAACCCAATCCAAAAATGGGCAGAGCACCTAAACAAGCAATTCTCCAATGAAGACATACAAATGGCCAATAGGTACATTATAAAATGCTCAATATCACTGATTATCAGAGAAATGCACATCAAAACTAAAATGAGGTATCACCTCACAACCAGTCCAAATGGCCATCATTCAAAAGTCCATGAGCAATAAATGCAGGAGAGGGTGTGGGGAAATGGAATCCTCCTACACTGCTGGTGGGAATGTAGTTTTCCACCCACTATGGAAAACAGTATGGAGATTCTTCAAAAAAACTAAAAACAGACCCAGCATATGATCCAGCAATCCCACTTCTGGGCATATATCCAGAGGGAATTCTAATTCAAAAAGATACATGCATCCCAATGTTCATAGCCGCACTATATACAATAGCCAAGACATGGAAACAACCTAAATGTCCATTGACAGATGACTGGATAAAGAAGATGTGGTGTATTTATACAATGGAATACTACTCAGCCATAAAAGAATAAAATAATGCCATTTGCAGCATTATTTTACATAGATGGACCTAGAGATCATTATCTTAACTGAAGTAAGACAGAAAGAGAAAGAAAAATACCCTATGATATCACTTATACGTGGAACCTAAAAAGAAAAAAGGAAAAAAAAAGGACACTATGAATTCATCTACAAAACAGAAACAGACTCACAGATTCAGTAAATAATCCTGGTTACTGGGGAAAGTGGGTGGGAAGGGATAATTTTAGGAATTTGAGATTTACAAATGTTAGCCACTATATATAAAAATAGATTTTTAAAAAAGTTTCTTCTGTATAGCACAGGGAACTATGTTCAATATCTTGTAATAACCTTTCATGAAAAAAAATGAAACAAATATATGTATGTATATACCTGACTGGTACATTGAGCTGTACACCAGAAACTGACATTATAATTGACTGTACTTCAATTAAAAAAAAAAACCACCCTGCTGACACCTTGAATTCAGACACCTAACTTCCAAAGCTCAAGAGAATAAATTTTTGTTCCTTAAGCCAAAAAAAAAAAAAGGAAAAAAATTAGAAGTACAGGAAAAGTTTTAAAAAATCTCTTATTACAGATTTGAGTATTAAAATTCTGGGACTGGAAAAATACAGTTTGCTTTTCTAAAACACTAGTAAATTTGCATCCCAACAGCCAATAAGACTGATCTTCAAAAAAGGTCATTGTTATTATCAAGAATCTAATCAAATGGAGTCGTGTATAGATATATACATATATATGATGTATATATAGACGATAGTACAGTGATAACTAATAGATGTTTTGGAACTTCATACACCTAGAAAAGTCTTTTTCTCTTGAACAGTGTGAGGATGGAAACAAGAAAGAAGAGACTAAGATAAATATGAAGAAAATATAATTTAAAATCAGTATTTCTGGAAAATTACATTCTAGAAGTTTTGAAGGATTTCTGAAGCTCTAGTGATTTGACAGCTAGTAAGAAAATCAGAAGACAGTAAATTAACTTGTTGGAGACCTACGTTAGAGGCACATTGCCTGAATACAAGGCTACCACAAATATAAAGTGACCTCCAACTTCTAACAATGAAATAATTAAAACATTTTTTGGCACATTTATACAGAAACTTTAAGAGCTACAAATAAAGTAATTGTGTTTTATTATGTAGTAACTAGCACATTATTATTCACAAATTCTATAAAATATTAATCTAGAAATACTGACTTTTTCCCATGTATATTTTATAACTTTTATTTAAATTGCTCACATGATCCTCAATAAAGTTCATCTAACTCAGAGCACATCATCTTTACTTCTGTCCCAAAATTTTCCAAATACATAATTTTTCTGAATTCATGTATAATTTTTGTCCTGGAAACTGTATTCCAAACCACAGTATTTACTTGCCTAACATCTAGACAGCTGTTTATTTCATTAGTCCTAGAGATATATGCTCATGATTTCGAGAACTACATACTTACTATATGCTGCTTTTTGGATAATCTCTAAAGATTTTAATTAACAATGGCATGCACAATTTGTAAATCTGAGCTTACATGTCCAGGAAACATTTTCTAGTATGTGTTAAATTTCTTTGCCTTGAATTTTAATTAATTGTTTAAGGTCAACTCTATAAACTTCCTAAACTTTCATTTACTGAGACTGTTTCAGGCTAATGTGTCTCTTGGGCCTAGGATTTTATTACAAGCTAGTAAGTTAACCTGTTCCTCTCTCATGGATGCTGGCAGAAGACACAAGACTCCCAGGTCAGAGACCAAGCAAGCAACAAGCCTCTGTGTTGGTAGCAGGCCTCCTTCATATCAAGCCCCACGGGGACAACACAGAAGGCGCACACGGTGGGTTTTGCTATAGGAGAGGTGTATGCCGTTCGTGGTGTTACTGAACTCGGGCATCTACTCATTTTACAAGCTAAAAGCAGTCTTACTCTTTATCTTGCAAGGGAGATATTACCTCATCCTCCAAGGTTTCTACTGCAAACACAACTGTGAAAAATGGCCTGGGTGCAGGGAGGTCAAGGCCTAGCATTCTCGTCAGATCCAGCAAGTTTTGTATGAGGCAAGGCCTCTCTCCCAACAGTGCTTTCCCGAAACAGTGCTTGTTCTTTGAAATAAAGTTCTACAGTTTGAGAGATTTTGTAAAATTACAAATAAAGGGAAACTCCCTTTTCCCTGAAGGATCATTTCTTCACATCATACAGAATATTTTAATAAACTTCCTTTAATATATTAGAGTATAGAACAGCAAAATTAAGTACTTTTTTAAAACGGAATCTTCTAAAAATGACTTCATCAACATTGGGACTATGATGATAGTACAGGAAAATCGGTCATCACAAACTCTGTCAGGTACATGAAAGCTTAAATTCTGTCTTCCCCTTGACTTACTGACTCTTTGACAATAGTGCTGAGATGCAGACATATCTATACTAAAAAGGACTACACTCTTTATTAAGTAAAAATATTATAGTGTATATGCTTCCTAATTTAAGCCCAGGACTAGTGATAATGCTTTTACAGAACTAAAAGAACAGGCAGTTTTGTAATAAAAGAGTCACCACAATTTATTTCATATCCATTTTGAAACTCATCCTCCTATTTCATATTTTAAATTTCATCATTTTTCTATTCAATAGTTGAGTATATAGTCAAGTAACTCTTCAGCAAACATATCAGAATGGATGCCGACAGGTATAGGACTCTATTAACGCAAAAAAACCATTTATTTTAAAATAATACTAAAAATTTGATCATCAATTGCTACCATCAAATATGGACTAATGCAACAGTCTTTCCTGGTTAACACTGATTTAGGAGTTACTGAACAATTTTATAGTAGAGATGTTTTACTGTAGCCATCTAAGTTATTACAGTCACTAACTGAAGCCAGAAAAAAAATTCAGAATCTAAAATCAAAAACAGACCCAGGTAAAATAAATCTGAGAATCTGAACAATAAGTAGGAATCAATGACTAATCCTAAAAGCTCCAAGACCTTAAAACGTATCACTAGTAGTAGAAACCTATCAGACCCCCACACTCCCAAGTAATCTAGAATTAACAACTGTTTATTATCTGTAACAAGAGTCACTGTTTATAGGATTTATTGACTCCCCTAGGTAGGTTTATAAATAGGCTTCAGGGAAAATATAATTCTGTTGAAATACTATGCAAGTTGGTGGTATGTAAGTGAAGTTTCCAGAAGAGAGACCAGTGCTTTCATGTTCTCACAGGGAAGTGGGAGGAAAGGGGGCAGGACACAAGCACTGAAGGAATGTCACAGCCATTGAGGACAGGACAAGCTGGTTGGAACCAAGATGGCAGAAGATCTGACTTCCAGTAGACCTTGAGACTCATGGTGCTCCCACAGGGCCATGACAGTTCCTAGGCTGAGCATAAAAGGTCAAAAAAGTAGGCGGAAGGGGGCACTTCCTGGCAATCCCTGCCCCTTCCCCAAAGTAGCTGGAATAATCCTCCTACTCATTAGCATGTGAAATTACCAAGCCCATAAAACCTAACAACTCCGCACCCTGGGGTCGCTCTCGCTTGCCTTCTGAGGTAGCCTGCACTCTGCCTATGGAGAGTGTGTCTACTTTTACTTTAAATACCCCACGCCTCTCAGCTTCCCTCCCTCTCACCTTTCTGAGACGGCCCACATCCTGCCTATGGAGTGTGTGTCTCCTAAGCCGCTTCTCCTTCTGACTGAGACACACTGCCTGTGGAGTGCGCATCTCCCTAGATAAACTTACTTTCACTTTACCAGGCCTTGTTCTTAAATCCTTTCCTGTATGAGGCAAAAACCTATTCTCCCACAACATTAGGACTCAAAAAAAGGTTAAGAATCATCTATTTTAAAACCTGACGATCTCTTCCCAGAACAAAGCATATTAACTGTAACCAGATTATAAAATATAAGAAATCTCCCAAATGAAAATTTAAAACAAAGAGGAAAATCTAGTTTTCATTTACTTCTAAAAGCAGATACATATTATGAGGTATAAATAGTTCCTAAAAATGCCCCACACTGGGCAAAATAGCTGTGAACGAAAAATACTGCCAGTGGTATCAGTAAACAAAGGATGCTGTGGCCATCAAGTCATCTGCCACCACCCTGATGGTAGACAGAGGGAACTAAGGATGCAGACAAGCAGGCAGCCCACCTCTGCAGCCATCACTATGGCGCCCCTGACGGGATTCAGGATGGGAAAGAACAGGATACTGGCCCTAGAGAGCTAAGGTGCATCTCAAAGAAATGATTTCAACAAGCCTGGACCTCTGCACCTTCACATACATAGAAAAGCACTAAATTCCTTAACTTGAGATATCTGGTTTTCTTTAATTAACAGTAATCTTTTGTTATTCCGATTATCTGGTCTTTGCGGCAAAACTCCTATATATCCTAGCTTCTCCCCTGCCACTGCGGAACAGTCTCTTACAGTGATCTGAGAGGCTGCCTCCTGGGTTCAAGTTCTCAGAAGGTCCACTGGATAAAACATAAATCTCAACTTACAGGTTGTGCATTTTATTTCCGATGACACAGCTTATAGTAGTAATCTTTTCAAAGTGGTAATAAAACACTTAACTTCCATAATATTTTAGATTTTTTAAACCTCCTCAGATCTATTATGCCATCTAGACTACAAGATACTGACATACATTTTAAGCAAGCACGGCCTTACGTTGACTAAAAACACCCACCGTCTAGTCACCAGTATCTTAACCATGCAATCTGAAAAGAAAAACCCCAAATATGCTCCTCCTCAGCCACAGTGCTACAAGCGTTCCTCACACACACAGCAGACAGAATCTTTAGTCTGGTGGTTCACAAATTTAGCAAAGCAACTAAAACATTAAATAAATAAATAAGGCTATTATGAATCTTCCCAGACACTGAAATCAACTACATTTCCTTTAACAGGCACTTACTCGCTCAGACTTTCTGAGGACACTACTAGTTAAGACAACTAATACTAACCCTACTACTACTAAATCCCTAAACACTCGGCAGGATAGGTATTAGCCTCATTTTCCAAAGGAGGTAACTGACACTTGGAAGAAGTAAGCTCCATTCCCGAGGCCACAGCGCTGGGCACGGTCTGGCTCAGGGCTGTGTGCTCCGGAAGGGGGCTGCTGCACCACACAATTCCAGGGGTCCCGCCTGCACGAAGCCCAGCGCTGGCTCAAGTGCTCTATTCATTGTCCCTCTATGCCATTACCACCCTTCAATGTCTTCCTTTAAATACTGGCACATGTATAACATCTGCTTTACCGAGAAAACAAAAGAACTATTGGGGAAACTTTTTTTACATACTAACAAAAATAAAACTTCATTAGTAACACTGAACTGAAACATAATTACATCCTGAAAGTCATCAGAGGGAATTAACCTGAACAAAATCAGCACTACCGTATTTCTTCAGTCGTATTTTATTATGTGTAAAATACACAATATACCTTACAATTTCTGGAGGCTGCTTCTTGGACTGAACTGCTTTAAGAAATTCAGTAAAATATTCTGGCTTTACAATCGGACGCCCACAAATGAGTGCACATATTGTCTAAAAAGAAGAAAACATGTGAATACATATATTCATAGGCTATTTTTTTAAAGAAAAATTTTAAGTTATAGACTACAAAGAGGCTATTCTAATCTGTTTTTCTTTCCATCTCTTTAAATTTATAAAGGAGCCATAATCTATAAAATAGAAGTCAGTATTTGGTCACTGCATAGTTTCAGTATACAAATTCCTACATAATCACTTGATCATAAGAAGCCACCAATTACAGTATTAATTTAAAAACTGCTTTAGAGGGGGCAAAACAATGTAAGATAAAATATAAGTCAATTTTAAAATGTATACCTATTTTAAAAAACATTAAAATGTTAAAAAGTTATAATTGAGGAAATGTAACATCTGCCCTAACAAGAGACATAAGATCTTTTTAGCCTAATTGCCTTCCCACAGATTATTATACAGAACAAAGTCTTTTCAAGAAAGTAAATTAAAAAAAAAAACCGGGATTGGATAAAACCGCAAAATAAGTATATACATTTGGGGGTTTGGGGGAGAAACTTCAACCAGCAAGTGAATGAAGCTATAAGCCTCAAATGAGATGTCTCCACAAAATTCAAGAAAGATTAAAAAATAACACCACTGGCAATGAAAAAGAAGACTCAGCGTAATTCTCGGAAATCATCCCACTAAAGAATTTGTAAGTATGCATCTAATAAACGGGGGTATTACCTAAATGTGAGCAAGTAATTTAGGGTACTTCTCAAGAATGGAATCTGAAAGTCACTAACCTCAAATGTGAATGAAGTAATTGGCTTCTTGCATGAAGCAGTAACGTGCAATCCAACCCTGGACTGAGTAAATCCAATACAGGTGATACTGGGCAAAGGATTTAATTGCTCACTGCCTCAGTTTACTCTTCAGAAAATAAAAATTGAGCTGAATGATCTTTAAGTTCCCATTTGGTTCTAACATTCAGTAATTTTAAAAACATAAGACAACCTATATTTTTGGAAAATCTACTAAAAAAATTAATACAATGGTAAGATTTTCTTTTCTGGCACATGATTGATCAAAAATATTGAAAAAGGAGAATTGCTCCGCAAGCTTTTGTTTAGTATATATCCAGTATTCTCTACTGTCCCAGCGACTGGGTGGCCATTAGCATCCCAGTCACTGGAACAGTGTATACTGTGGTGAATGGGTGCTAGTTTCCAGGTCTGTCACAGACTCAGTAAAACATCTTTCAAGACCACCTAACTAACTTTGGTCTTATTCCAAACCCAGCAAGCAAGGGCATGATTACCTAGTCTACTTCTCAGGTAACTTGGTACCTTTCAGAGGACCATGTTGGTGTTCACACACAAATATTCTGGTCACTATAAAGGTGCATCACTACTATAAACTAATAAACGGACATTTTGATTTATCAATCTATGATCTGTGGGTTTATTGGCATAAATTAGTACTCAAGAGGCTAATCACTCTGTGGAATTTATAAATCAGTTTCATAAATTTACAAAGATGAAAAGCTCCTTGGTCAGAGATAACCCCACTAAGACGCAAGTTTAACATGAGGTTCAATCTGAGCAGCAAGCTTTTCTCTACAATACCTCTTTAGCTATAATAAACATATTCTGATTTAATTAACTATATTAAAGGATTTTTGCACCATTTAATAAAGGAATATAAATATTTGTTGCTTTTTACTATAGACATTAACCTAAAACAATCTCACATTATCTACAGTCAACATGTTTGAAAGGAGACGAATCACCTTCCAGTGTCATTCTTCAATTAGCTTTGGATATAACCAAATCTGATGAAGATGCAAAATCTGAAAACATATCAAAATACACCACTGTTTCAACAAATCATCTGCATCTTCCAAAGGTGCATATCTATATGTCTCTAGGCTGTGACAATATATTAAGGTAATATTAAACCATTAACAATTTAAAGTCTTTGTGATTAGGGCCTTAAACCAAATAATAACTAAATAAAAAAGCATGAGATCATGGGATGATGTCAGAGACTGGAGGAAGACAACCTGATAGAAAAGACGTGAGCTGCTAACTTTACAGACTGACAGTTGATTTCTAATTGCTTTGTTTTTTGACCAAGAACACAAACTATGCACTGTAATGAATTTCTTGTTGAAAAGATAACATCTTTTTTTAAAATGCTAAACCAAAATCTGAAATAACATTTTATGTCCCTCTGCTTGTCCCAGATAATAAACAGGTTTTCTAAAACACCATTCTAGCCCACATACAGGCACAGAATTGGTCGGTATATATAAATCTACAACAGTTCGGGTAATTTTAAAGTAAATGACTTTTAAAACACCTGTGTATAGTGAGTAAATGAGTAAGATTAAATTCACAGAACTTATTTTAACATGATAACAAGGCATTCAACCTACTTTAATGGTAACTTTAACTGACATCATGACGAGATGAGTACATTCTTCTGTCCAATTGTTTACAGTAAGTCCTCCAAGTCGCAATACAGCTTGACTTAGAGCAGTTTTCCCAGACACATCTAAACAAGAAGAGCATGCAACCAAAGGTTCATACTCTACTCTGTAAATGAGAGTAAGTTACATAAAGTTATATTATCATAGTTACAGAGATGGCAACTTACGGCACTTTAAACTTGAAGCTCCCATCACATGCTGCTATCGCATGATTTTTATGCATGACTAAACCCTCTAGCTTATGCAAGTATCACTTCCTAAGTCTTAAGTCACAATTAAGAAAACAATGATCAAAGTTTAACATTATACTTTGACCTATGCGGAATCAAACAAAACCAGCTCTCATCATGGGTCCCAGGACCCGCTCAAACCCTCATTCACTCCTGTCACTACCTATGATTAACAAAAAGCACTGACCACATGTGGTGTGCTAAGTTCACTACTGGGTGAAGCAGGAACTTAACAGACTGGTTCCAATTCGTTAACCATAAATATCCTTTTCCTTGAGAATTTGATTGGTGTAAAATAAAGCTGTTCATTTTAATATCAACTAAAAAATTCTTACCTGAATTTACTTGCAAATACTCCAAAGGTAATTCTATCCCCTGTCTTCAAAGTTCGAGAAAGGCCATTCTGCACTTTTTCCTCATTAACAAAGGTACCATACTTAGAATTATCTTTTATTGTCAATATAGGGATTTCAATCAGCTTGACTCTGGCAAAAAAAATGATAAATAATTTAAGGTCTCTTACCACTCAGTAAATACTGTTCCTAGGGGAAAAGATTTCAAAAGAAAAGATTAATAACATTTTGAATAGGCCATAGGTGGCTAACCTCCCAATACGCTAGTAATACAGTTACTGTTTTGGTTTCATACAAAAAATGATCACTCAACTAGCAATTAAAAGAAAGTATGTTAATTCCAGAATCACTCCTCTTAGAACATACATTTTCTTCATTTTTTAAATCAGTGGCGATTTTCTGACCCCTCTGTGTTTCATGTGTAATGTGAGAGCTTCATTCCTAAAGTTTTTTTTCAACATTATCAAAATCACATAGTAATAATCATTCCAGTGAGAAAAGGTTAGAGTGTCTGACTTGCAGTAATAATTTTATTTTTTCTTTACAAATTTCAATAACATTTTTCTGTATCTAAAAGGCACAAAACCTAAATATCACTGAACAGATCCAGCGTCTTCCCATATGCAGTCTTTGTTCAAAATAATGGCTTCTCTTTCTTACTGCCACCTGCATTAAACAACCATGAGCACAGCTATTTGTATGTATTTACATTACTTTTATAACCCACTGTTATTAAAATGACCAACACACCAAAAGAAATTCAAAGCCATTCAAAGGAGCTGTGGGGCATAAGCAACAGCTACTTTCCCTGGTAAAATAAATCAGTTTCTATCCTGAAAACCTAAGTGATATGGGAAATACCAGTGTTCACACAGCTACACAAGCTATTTAAAGTAGGAGTCGTGATGGTCTATTCACTGCTCTATTTCCAGGCTCAGTACAGTGACTAACCACACAGTAAACACTCAATAAATGTTTAAGAAAATAAATACAAATATATTCCACTTCCTTTGAGTGTCTAAATCACTAAAACAAACAGTAAAATACCGATACATAACTTTCAAATCTCAAAATAAACACCACCAGCACCACTCCCAAACATAAATGTTTTATTTTGCTGACATTAAGAAAAAAGAGCCTTATGAAATGAAAAGTCTCAGGAACTCTCTCTTACATATACAGCAAGGTAATCTTTTGTGATTTCAATCCTCTTATTACAAGCTACTGAAATAAAATTAGTAATTTACCAGGTTGGTTACAGGAAAGTTAGCAGTTAACACAGCGTGATTTCGACTGATTGACTGATCATCTTCAATTAGAATGCCACAGTTCTTCCTTCCAACAATGTATTCAACACCAGTCAAAAGTCTGTACGGTTCTAAGAGAAATTTTTAAAAAGTAAGTTAACAGATACACCCACATATAAATATGTATTTAAGATACGGGTACGGCAAGTATTTAAATATTTTTATTTTACTATTTAAATGCTAGTAATCAACTTAATATAAATCAAACTTGCGTTTTCTAGTATAGTTGCATCCTTGATGCAACTCTAAATAGATGGAAAGTTCTGCCATTTTTCCAAAGAGAAAATAATATTGAAAATCGTCAATGCTTATCCAAATTATAAATTTAATACATTAACACACAAAATCACAACACTACGTTTGGAACCTGATGAACAGATTCAAAATTCCATCTAGAAAATGTAACGCAAAAACGTCAAGAAAAATGTGAACACTATGGGAACTTCCCCTACCAGATGGTAAAATATGCCAGAAAGCCGTAGTAATTACAAAGTATGGTACTGGATCAAGAGTAAACAAGCATAGATCAATGCAAGAAAAGTCCAGACCAGATTCAAGTGCCTATTTTGTGGAATTTATGTTAAAGGTAGCTTTCAGAACAATGGGAAAGGGTTATTAGCTTCAAAAGCTGGGGGAAATCACAAATTGAATAGCATGTGTGTTGGAAACTTGTGGAGTTTAGTCTGGGAGCTCTGAAGTCCATTACTGGAATGGTAAAGTGATGAGGGCAGATAAACGAGACAAGCACGAAGCAGTCCAAGTAAGCCTTAATCAGATTTGGATTACATTTTGTTCATCAGATTCTTAACCTAGAGAGGGCTCTTTCAACGAAAAAACTTTTGTGTAGGTTTACTTACATTTTCCCTAGAAGGATGGCACCCTCTAGCTTCCATTACGTACTGAAGAGAGTTCAAGATCCCTCAAAGGGTAAGAATGCCACCTGCCGGTGCTAAGGGCATTTGTCCTCACTGCCACCCTAGGGAGTCAAAGAGCCAGCTAGCCACAGGCTACAACTAAGTGTTCCTGGAAACTGTTCCTACTTGTCGGCCAACGGTTTTTGCTCTACCCCTAAAACGCTCGGAGTCCACAGTGATGCCTTGATCTTTATATTTTTTTAATATCGATAGTATCATCATGGTACTTTTTTCCCTTACCATTCGTTTGGCCCTCTCCATCCCTCCTTATACTGTCAGTCAATTTAGCCTATACATAGATCTTTTTATCATAGTGCAAACTTCCTGAGGGCAAGATCCAATCATAGGTTTACACGTCTACCAACTAATAAGTATTTGCACATACTGGGCAACAAATTAACATGGGATTAACATCTTCCGTTGCTGGAAATGCAGAAAAGGAAAAAAGGAAAAAAAAAAACAAAACACCTTTTCAGTTGTTCTGATGACAAAATGGAAAAAGGCGTACAAAAACCAAACTATGCTTTCCCGTGACTGTCATTTACCCAAGTCACCTCCAAATGGTTCGTCACAAAAATGAACCATATGCTCCAGACACTCATCTGTTGCCATCCTGTGGTTGAGTCTGTGTTCACTTATTCTGGGCGTTTCCTCAAAAGCTGAAAACATGAGGGGTCACAGCAGATCCCCGGCCCAGGCTGGACCCGGCAGGCCGTCGGCGCCGGGATAGGACAGGTCGCGCCCGCCCGCGGAGCTGGGGAAGGTGGCCCCGCGGCGAGGCCCGGCCCAGGCTGGACTCGGCAGGCCTTCGGGGCCGGGGTCGGGGCAGGTCCCGCCCGCCCGCGGAGCTGGGAAGTGGCCCCGCGGCGAGGCCCGGCGCTCCCCGGGGGAGGGCCCGGTGCCGCACGGCCCCCGCGCCCGCCGGCCGCAGCCCGGTTACCGAGCTCCGCGGCCGAGGGAGCCCGCGCGACCCCAGCACCGCAGAAGCGCGGCCTCCCGGCGCGAGAACCGGGACCCCGCCGAGGAAATCCCGCTCCACACACGGCTGCCCACCGCCGCTGCTCCGGGAACTCGCTCCCCGGGCGTCTCCCTTCTCCCCTTACCTCGGGCCGGGCCCGTGGCGGGGAGCAGTTTCCACATGGGTGCGGGTCCTCGGGGTCCAGGCCGACGCGCCGCGGGGAATTGCCGCTGAGCGACGTGCGCGGCCTCCGGCGCGTGCGCGTTCCCGGGAGCCGCGGGGTAGACCGGAGAGCTAGCTGGGCGCCTGGTCGCCACCTGCTGGTTAGGAAAGGAGTAGGGTAACCTGGATTGAAATGTGCTGTACTAAAAGGCTATTTTTTAAAAGGCTGTGAAGTTAAGGATCCTCTTTTAAGATACTCAACGAATACAAGATTATTTACTTTTTCCTATTGTGAGTGGAAATTATTTTAAAAACTGGCTTCAAAGAAACGTAAGGAAACTTTCTTATTTTTTTTTACAAAGCAAACAACTAAGATTATTTTATTAAAACAGTACTTGCTACTCAGCAAGCATTAATTCTCACCACGCAAGGGCAGTAACTGTTTATCATCCAAATTTTGCACATTAAAAAAATGACACAGAGGAAGTTAATAGGCTCCTTCAAGCTCTAGGAGGGTAAGGAAATTTTCTAATTAAAGACATTAATATAGTCACCAGTTACTTATTTCCGTGTATTTGCAATTTCTTAAATTGCAGTCCTTCCTTTATATGGTGATAATTATATGGTGATTATATATGATGGTGATAATTAGGATGAAGATAAGGATTTCACTCCAAGTTAATGCATTATTTTTACTCTTCTCCAAGCTCAAATCAACTTCTCCTAACTTCTCTGTTTCCTAATGTTGCACTTTCATCTAATCAGGAGCTAAGTAAGTGCTGGGGAGTCTATCCATCCTTTTCATTTCTACCTGTACCAAGCTGGTCCAAACTCTTGATACTCCAATAGCCTCCTAATCCTTCACCACCCACCTCCTGCACTAGTCCATTCTACATCTTGCAAACTACAGAGTAAACACCCTGGAGCACACTTCTGATCAATAATTTATGGTTTTCAAAAGCATTCTGTAATGAGAAGGGAAAAGAAGTCACTTTAAAAGCCTGGTTTGCCAATCTGTTGTGCAAAAATCGTATACACAGAATTAGCAGACTGAATCAGGTGGTTTATAAGAGGGTAATCATGACTAAGCAGGGCTTAATCCAGAAATAGAAGGGTGGGTATTGACTGGGGGAAAAAATAAATGTAATTCACCAGAATAACAGGGAAAAAAAGGAGAAAAATCATGATCATTTAGGTAGTCACAGTAAAATCATTTGGTAAAGTTGAGTGTCTATCCATTTATTCTCAGCAAAACAGGAGGAGAAGGAACACCTTTGATCTGATAAAAGGTATCTATGAAAAACCTGCAGCATACATTATACTTAAGGTAAATTATTTAATACTTCCCCCTGACATCAGGAATGAAATAAGAACATATTTGCTCTTACCACTTATTTTCAACCAAGTTTTGGATGTTCTAACCAATGCAATAAAGGGGGAAAAGAAAAGGTATATGGATTGGAAAGGAAGAAATAACAGTCATTATTCACAAACGACATGATTATGTGCAATGAAAAATCTAAAAGAATTGAAACGTGAATTTAATAAGGTTACTGAGTACAATGTCTAAAAAAATTTCCATTGTATACTTTTATTCCAGATAATACATAGAAAATTGCATTAAATTAAATATGTAATTGTAGTAACACCAACAGTTTTCATGTTGTAATACCTTGTAAGAAATCTATCCAAAGATGTGATACAAAACATTATTGACTGCAAAAACATTCTGACAGAAATTAAAATAAGTCCTAAATAAACACAGGATAATATAACAAATTCATGGATTGTTAAGATGTCATTTTCCCCAAAATTTATCTACAGATTGAATGCAATTTAAATACTGTTCCAAAAGATTATTTGAATGGAAACTGATAAGCAGGTTCTAAAATCTAATAGCCAAGGACTTTATGAAGAAATAAAGTTGGAGTACTTATAATTACCAGGTATCAAGATGTATTATAAAATTATATTTTTTTGTCAGTGCTCTATTGGCACAAAGATAGAAAACAAGCAAATGTGTCAAAATAAACCTAAAAAAGATCCACACATGTAATTTAATTCTTCAAAAGTGATATTACAGAGCAATGGAAGTTTTTCTTTTTTTCAATAAATGGTCCTGGGGATATTATCTAATATTACGGAAGAAATGAAGGCTGATCCCATACCTCACACACATACAAGCTTTCAAATATACAAAACAGCTTTGTTAATTATAGTCATCATGTTGTACATTACATTATAACTGGAAATTTGTATATTGCTTTTTATTTACTATCTTGCCTGTGCAATTTCCGAGGCTCCATGTTGGCCTTTCCCACTTTGTTTTTACCCCAAAGACCAAGGAACTGATATGGATGCTGTACTAACTACCAAGTATGTCCATTCCAATTATACATTTGGAAACTGTGGAAGTGACCACTAGACAGGTCCCTGCACTCAGTGGACCTACTGTATACCACACCTGGGCAAAAATTCTGTTAATTATCATGCATTATTAGTAGACTTGCTAATGGGTTAATTTACTGGATTATTTGAAACAAATTGGCTGTTTGACTATAATTTATTAATTAAAAAATTGAAAGATAAAAGGATGCAAGTAAGACCTCAAATTGTGAAGTGTAAGGCTTGATTTTATAGAATGAGAACAAATAAGCCTATGTAATGGGAGCATGAGTTGACCTCACTTCCAGAAGGCACTCAAGTCACTCTAATTAATGATTGCAGAGCACTCTGAACATCTGAAGCTTACTAATCATATAAAATGTATAAATTAGGTGAAATGTTCAAATACTAGAGATACACAAGAGCTGCTATACTAAAGACAGACACATCTATCAGCTATTTAATTTTAACAGCATTTCACAGTGACTTTCTTAGTGCCATAGTGGGTGGTCTATAATAATTCTACCAAATCTAATTTACTTGTAAAATCACTGATTTTTAGAACTATAAATGATTTTAGAGGTAATTTACACCAATGTCCCAGTTTCAAGGTTGAGGAAAATAAAGCTGATAAAAATTCATTTGCACAGTAGCAGAAAGCTAATTTGTAGCAGAGTTGTGACAAGAACAAACTTCTGCTTCTCAGTGCAGCTCTCTTGGATCTCTTTAGGGGCAGCAAGTCCTTGGAGCACTGCCCTTGAGCAATATTGTGCATTGTAGCCTGGGAGTGAATACTGGATCAAAAACTAGAGGGAGGGATATTATCAGCTGTTGCTTCCTTTTCTCAGACTCAGATGCATACCTTTCAGGATATTACAGGTCACATGATCGGTTATCTCTCATCTAAATTAAGCAGGACTTCCTGCTATTCTTCAGTAGTGAGATAAAAGCCAGGACTTAATCACTTTAATCCCTCTCTAAGACAATACTAAGCAACTTTCTGGCCATTTCTGGAAGTCATTATTCTTTATTACCCCACAATCCAGGCCCAGGTCTGATATGGCAGTGTGACTTTAGCACTTGGCATTGACAGCTTTCTCACTGATGAATTCTTTGCTGGTGGGAAAATAATTATAAACAAAATCTTGTACAACCCCAGACAATCTCTCCACAAAGACAGAAGGAAAGGGGGACAGTTTTATTATTGAATAAGTGTAAACCAGAATTACAGGCAATCTTCTAAAGAAGTTGCAAAGACAGAAAGAACTCTTAACTTATATATAGTGCTGGGAAAAAAATCAATAGTTAATCTAAAAAAGAAATGGCAAATTTTATTCATAACACAAGAGACAGTCTTTCGGAAAGCTTTGAGGAACAGTCTCATTAGCAGTCAAAGTAGAGTTATACAAGTTTTGAGACAAAAGTTATACACCAAATTATGTATTGACTATTTACACAATCCAGATCTGCATATACAAAACAAGTAGTGGATCATCATGACCTCTTACAAGATTATGAAGGAAGATTATATTCTATGCAAGTCTGGTTAATGCAGATGCACAATACACACTAAGGGGGTGAGAGGAGGCCCAAATGGGCACAGAAAATTTTTATGTTTAAATATTTCTTGTCTTGTCATAAAATATGATTTTTATTTCCTCCGTTTCCCTTTTTTGATCATTAATCTTCCAATAAAAAGCATTAGGTAACCAAATATTTAGTCCCTCAATGACAGGGTGGTTTCTGACCTGCCCTGAGTCTATCATGTCCCCTGATGTCAGGTCTTCATAGCCTGGTTCTTTCTTTCCTTTTAGGAAGTTGTACTAGTAAGATGTCTGGCAAGAAGTAATGGTCAATTCCAAGTTGTTCAATAGGATTGATGCCAATTTTACTTTGCACAGGCACTGTACATGTTCATTAATTTATAGAGAACTATAGATGTGATCAATAGTTTTAAGATGTTTAGGTATCATTCTTAGTAGTAGGTGATACATAGTGTGAAAGGCAAGAAACTATCACTTTATGAGTTACACAAACTAATCAAAATTAACAATAGAAGCAACAATGTCATTTAGTAAAAGTTTAAGCCAAGATCTTCCTAAACCAAACCATTTCCTGAGTATTTAACCTAAATTGGATAGAAGAGAATTCAGAGTAGGAAAATGATTCTTCATATGTGCCATAAGATGAGTTACATTAGAAGACTCATCAAGTATAAAAACAACATTTAGTATGTATTATAGCACAAGTTTCCCCTTGAGAAACAGTTACTGAGGGCCATGAGATTCTGATCATCATGGAGATTTCAGAATTGAGCAAGCTAATGGCTTGATTACTATCATACAAAGCTTGTTGCTTAAAAATTACTATTGCTTGTTTTCAAATGGGGGCCTGAGCATTAGTATTTTTGAAACTCCCTAGGCAGTTTTAATGTGAAGTTTAATGTGAGTTAGATTCAAGAATCTCAGAGGTGGGTGAAATTTTGTTTCACAGGCACTTTGATTTTATATGGTTGGCTTATCGTAAACATTAAAATAAAACATGTATTTACAATGGACTATTTTTATGTTTAAATAAGAAGCTTGCTGAGTAAATTTTGTTAAAGCTTCTATGTGACTAATGTTATCTTCTATTCAAGTGAAGTTACAAATATCGTGGCCAAATGATCACATCATTGGAAAACTGAACCCAGCATGCTCACGTTAAAGGAAGATGGGCAAGGGCTGTTTCCAAGACTACCTATAGGTGACCTTGAGCCCAAATGAGAAATGTATTTGATTCATAAGCAAAAGTGTATCAAAGCAATTAGTATGCAGGTCTAGTCTGACATTTTGGGTCTGTTGTCTGCTTCAGATGTCATCTTCTTCTCATAATGGTCTGGTAGTGCTGGTCTTAGTTGAAATCAGGTGTCAGAAACAGGTGTTGCAGTTCATTCAGGAGAGGAGGCCTGATATGATCCTTTCCAACTTGTCTGTAAAGAGTCCTTTATCTGATGTCTTTTACAGTATGCATAATCTCTTGGTCATGGGGCATTTGCTTTTCATTTGAAGATAAATTACCGTGATAAGCTTCAGGAACAAACTTTACAATAATGTCACATAGCAATAAGGAGCCATTTGAGAAATGAGTCTTAGGCAGTAAATACAAAAAAAAAAGTCAAAGGTAACAACACTAGAACTTAACGTCCACTGAAGTATAGGTTTTTTCTCTCTAAAATACAGAAAGTTAAAACAATTAAAAACATATTCTAAGAAAAATTTGTCCTCTTATCAGAGAGAAAACCAAATTCAGGTTTGTATCACTTTGCCTTTAATATTAAAATTCATTTATACAATTAAATTTATTATAATTTAATTTATATTTAGCCAGTCCTGACATGGAATTCCTTTCTAAAGATTCTTTTATTTTCTTTCTCTCAAACCTTCTACAACTGCATATATCTATATTAATTTGTCCCTTACATTTTTTCTCACTTAGAAATAACTTGCTCTAGGACAAAGTTAGTTTCTTTTCCCTTAACAAACCTCATTTCCAATCCTTATACCTTCCTTTTCCTTATTTTTAGCAGTTTTAATTACATATTTTAATTATAATTTAACCTTAAAACCTTAGTGAAGTGAAAACTAAGAAGCAAGTTAATATGAACTATTTGTCACGCCAGCACTTCCTGATTGGCCAATTTAGTACATATTGGCAAACATATTCTATAATCTAATTTCTTTCCTTAGTAGAGCACAAGACGTATCAAAAGAACCAAAACATCTTTGGTTTTTCTCCCATAAGAAGACAAAAGTAGGTCAACTTAGACATATTACAGCAATTACTGTTCCATATCTTATTTGGAAATGATCTGGATATTCAATTAATTCCTATCATTTAACTTAATTTAGCAGCTTCAAGTTGCCAGAAATCTGGAAAAACTTATTTTTAAAAGACAGTTCTAAAACATAACTATTCCTAAAGCGTTTACCTAAAAAACTCTAATCTCATATACATTTAACATAATTTAAAATTTCATCATATGAAGTTATAGTTCTTGCTGACAGATTTTGCAACAAGAATGATAAGATCTTGTTTGACTTATAGTAAACATAGGTATAATAAAAGTATTATACTTAATATTGGCTCTAAAGACACATCTGTGTTAATTAAAACAACATACTTAAACTTGTTTCCATTCATTAAAATTAATCTTAGATTATTCCTAAAATTCATGTAAATTAGTTTCTTTTATATTTCTGAATATAAGTGCTTAATTTCCTGTAAGCCAACTGAACAGCATTCTTTCACAAATCATTTTTGGCAAAGTAACACATCTACAACACACATATATACATAAAAAATTTCAGTCGTGAATCAGGTACAATAATACAAGACTTATCAGTTACAAAAGAGTTTGGATTCAACTTGTGTTTCTGATGGAACAAATCCAGGTCACCTGTTTAGATGGCTAAATCCTTTTTACCAATATTTACAGAGAAGACACTTGAGATTTGTATTTGTCTTTGACAAGTCAAGTTCCAAATTGCCTATCCCCCTTTTGGTTTCTTCTTTCCAGTAAGAGTCACCTTCCTGAAGTTTGCATTTTAAAAAGATGGCCTACCTAAGAGTTCTTGGAGAAGACCAAGAAGAACATGTACATCTCAAAGGCATAGGAGAAATGCAAGTTTCTCTTAGGAGGAACTTTTGCTCCCTTAAAGTCAGAACTTACTTTTTTCAGTACTTACAAGGCACTTAAGATATACAAGGGAGGTTTTGGGAGTGGTAAAAGGACCGGTGGGCTTTGAATTGTTTCTGAGGTCACACCTCTGGTCCTGTAAAGACAACATGTAGAGTAAGGACGGCTGGTTTTAATTCCTCAAAGAAATGAGTGGCCACTTAAATGATATCAAAAGACAGGCATATCTATTCACCTATGTTGGAATGTTTTCCTTCCATTGTCCTGGAGCTCTCTGGCTGTCGAGGCACAATTTCCCATTATTAATTTGGTAGTCTAATTCAGATATGTGATATGATTTGAGCAATTTTTTTTTAATGGAGGTACTAGGGATTGAATCCAGGACCTCTCACATGCTAAGCGTGCACTCTACTATTGAGCTCTACCCCATCCCTTGCCTCCAACACTTTCTGAGGACAGTGTAGTGGATCAGATGTGTGCTGCTTCTGAGTCTAGCTCCCCAAGGAGTTGCCCTTGGGTTGGTTCAACTCTTTTACATGTCATAGTTTCTCCCTCTGATAGTCTAAAACCACCGTGGGTGCTCAGAGCACTGGATGATCAGTCCTTGTCTCACACATCCTTGTATTTACTTAGTGGTTGTAGTGAGGTTCTCTGTGGGACCACTGCATTTCATAAGGATTGATCCTCAGACTCCTTCACTAGGTTTTCAGTCACCTGAGAACCCCTTGCGGCTGGAAGGAGCAAATGTCCCTTGTTCTTCAGAGCTGAATACTTCAGCCTCTCATTTCGCTAACAAAAGTTTTATTCTGACCATATATCAGTTGTTTTTCTCAATTTAAGCCAAATTTTTAAAACGCAGCCACATATGTTTTCCCTGGACCTCATGTCCAGGTTCTCCCTAGGTCTCTGCCTAAGAAATGCACTCCAAGGCTTCAGTAAAAATAGCTCAAATAAAATTTGGGGGATCATCACTTAAAAGCAATGAGAACTCACCAGATCTTGAAGAGTACTGAGAAGCTGGTGGGGCTCAAACCACCTGAAGAGTACTGAGATGCTGGAGTTTGGGGTAGACTCCAGGTATCCTCCGGTGGGTATCTCTGATATGTTGCCAACCAACCATGCATATGTTGACCAAAAAAAGTTAATCAATAGTTGATCTAAGAAAGAAATTGAAATTTTTATCTAAGCCAACCTGAGGGTTATAACCTGGGAGACAGTCTTTCAGATAGCTCTCAGGACTGTTCCACACATTAGAGAACAAAGCACAGTTATATAAGTTATTGAGACAAAGGGTTATATGTCAAATGACATATTGACCATTTACACAATCCAGATCTAAACGTACAATGAGTAGTGGGTCATCATTACCCTTACAGGATTAAGAAGGAAGGTTACCTCCTAAGGAGTTATTGAGTAATGGGTTATCCTGACCCTTTGCAAGATCAAGAAGGAATGTTATTTCCTGAGGAAGTCTAGTTAATGAAGATGCACGATACACATTAAAGGGGAGGGAGGAGGCCCGAGTGGGCAGAGAAAACATTTTATGTTTAAGTTTTTCTTATCTTGTCATAAAATATGAATCTTAATTCACCAATAACCAAGAAGACACAACCCATCCCGCTCATGTTTTCAAGATAAACAACTAGTCTTCAAATAAGAGGATTGACAGCACTGTTTGCACACATTGTTCATCCTAAACCCACGTAGAAATCAGAGTGAGCATCTGCTCTAGCTATTTGGCTTTACCAAGAGGAAAAATAAACTTCTCGCACCTTTATGACAGGAGGTGATTTTGCAAGTTGGAGCTTGGAGGCCCTCTGAAGATAGGCTCTGACCCTCCCACAGAAACGAGGAGGTGAGCCACTCTTTTCCTTGATAACTACATTTCTAGGAAACGGCTTCCAGGTCTCTCAGAAAGACATTCCTCAGTTGTAAAGCTGTCAAAAAGTTTGTTTAGCCTCTTAAAAATAATTGACATACATTTCAGAGAGGAAGAGAAAGAATTTACAATGACAAGTTTGCTAAACTAAATGCTCTTAAAGAAGGGAGGGAGGGAGTCTCTTCCCTTATTTTCAACAGAGAGAATTGTCTATTATTTTTAATTTGTAGCCCCCTTACATTACCAAAGTAAGTAATCACATTTTTCAACCTCTTCCCCTGGAGCAGAAGCTGTGAGGCAAGATTTCATACAAAGACAACTTTGTAAACTTATTTTGAACACTGCAGGTTAGCTTTTTGTAAAACTCTCTAAACAAAAATATTAAACAACATTGAGCATAATTTCTAGACAACACTGCATGAGAAGGAATTTTTAAAGTTTTTTCTTTTTTTTTTTTTTTCCCCTCCCTAATGGTAGTTTATCTTCTGGGTAATAATCTTGCTGATCTTGCTTAACAGTTAGAGCCAGTGGTTCCTTGAGGAAAAAAAAAAGTCATTATATACTGATGCCAGGGATTTACCCTTAATACTGGGTATCAACTGCTATTGTCCACATGCACAATAATAGTGAAAGTTTACTGACTGTTTTCTAGGTGCCAAGCCCTGTTCTAAATATATTATCTCATTTAAACATCTGTCGAGCCTTATGAAGTCAACACTCTTAATATCTGCACTTTATAGATAAGGAAATCAAACAGTTCATAACTTGTTAAACATTAGGCCTCTAGTGGGACATGTAGCTTGGCTCGAACCTCTGCAGTCTGCCTCTCACATCTACACCCTACTAGCAAAGAGTGCAACACCATGTCTGAGAGCTGGATCACAGAGTCAGACAGGTCTGGGCTCAGATTCCATCAGTGTTTTTTTATTAGCTGGGAACTTTGCCTAATTGTTCTGTGCCTCAGTTTTCCAGATGGGGATAATAATAGTAGGTAATAGATAATAATAAATGAGCACTCATGAGGATTACTGAAATGCATACACAGGATGCTGAGGACAGTCTGACACCCAGAAAAAAGTTAAGAAATATTAGCTTTCATGAGTAATATATCCTCAGGCATTGAAGTCAGACGCCATGGTTGACTCATTAAGATATTAAATAACACATTGCATTTGGAATAATGATTTTCTTTCATGCTCCGAGTCTAATCTGCCCATCAATGCTACAGGGTCTCTAAATTCCATTTATGGTACTGCCTTTAGAAAAGGCAACAACCTCGGTGCTTACTTATTCATCCCACAAAGGCTTATTGAGGGCTCACTTTGTTACCAGGCATTTGCTAGATATGGGAGATAGAAAGATAGTAAATAAAAAAGACATTCACCCCTACACCTACCTTCGAATATGTAAAAGAGTGGTACAATTGCAGTTGTGACAAGAGTTGTAAAAGGGAAATTCAGGGCTCTATGAAAACGTAGAGTAGGTTGGGTTTACCCGAAGCTAGTAAACATCAGTACCCCTAGCTTGCACGGTTCTTCCAAGGACCCAGAGCTATTTATTTTTTAGTAAAATTTGCAAAAGTAAGCTATCTTAACATCCGTGGTTAAAATAAGTATTTTCATTCCACTTTTGTTTGTCAAACCTCTTCTCATATTGAATGATGTTGGAATGACTATCAAGCAGTTTTGGAATTTGCTAAGAGGAAGTTGAATTAGGGGTAGGTTTGACTTGGACTAAATGAGAAAAATTTGTGGTTTGTTGTCGCTTCAGTATAGAGGTAAGTAAAATTTAGTTGTCCTGTCAGAAATATACTTTATCTGTACTTTGTAACATCCATGGGCAGGGCCAAAAGGGGTATTGAGATCTGGGTATGTCCCGTGGCGTCCAATCCTGGAAGTATATGCAGATTGAAGGAAAAGTAAAGTTTGAAATGTTTGAAGTATATGGAGCAAGAAGCTAATATCAATTGTGTAAAATTGTAAGCAGAGTAGATGGTTTCATGGATGCATATTCATATGGGAAGTTTTCCTTTGTCAGGAATATTCAACAATACAGTATTTACTATTATGAGATACCATGCTTCTGAGGTGTGTGTGTGTGATGGAAATTACACTCAATAGACTTTATCAGAATTTCTGTCTGTGCAGGATAGAAATTTGTAACAATCCTATAAACAGCAAGTCTGTGTATGTGTGAGGTCACATGAGTTTAGCACCCAAACTCTCTACTGTCTCTATATAAAATGTGATTATAAAATCTTTGATATATGAGGATATGATCAAAGAGAATGTAGCCAAAAAATGTAGGGGGAAAGTTTAAATAGAGGTGTGGTGAGCTTTCAAGTAATTAAACATATTACTAAACTTTTCTAGACTCTGTTAAATGTGTAGTGTTATGGATTTTTTGACATTTGTAATTTGTTATGATTTCTTCTTACACTCTAATATTCATTTTCGTACTTAATTTGGTATTCTTTTTCTTAAAGAGGGCTCCCCAAAGTGCATAAGCTTCAGATATCACCAAACTTGGATGCACCTCCAGCAGGAAGACTTAAACCAGGCCAAAAGTCAAGGTAAATTTCTGAGAAAATGTCATTGAAACTGACTCCTGATAGGGGTCAGAGGCAGCCACACTAAGGAGGTAAAGAGTGTATGAGCGTGTATGTGGGATGGGGCTGGGAGGGGAAGGCAGTGAGGTGCTGGGTGCAGGTGCTCAGACTGAATCATAAGGAGGGATGGCAGAAGTCATGGTATGATTTTAGGCTCTCTGATTTCAAGAAAAATTAAAAAAATTTAATATGACCACTTCTTTTTTTTGTCACATTCAAGACAGGAATCGGGTGTATGAATTTTCAACCTTATATTCAAGCGTGAAAGTAATATCACCTAATTTTATTTAAGTTGCATTCTTAGCCCCTGTCCATTGGTCTGTTATTGTGTGGGGCATTCAACCTTAGTCATCTTTACAACCCTGTCTCTCTCCTTCACTCTCAGGATCACAAGAAGGTGGAAATTCTCTGAGGCATGTGTTTTAGTCCTTCCATTCTGCTATAGCAAAATACCATAGATTGAGAGGCTTACAAACTGCAGTAATTTATTGCTCATAGTTCTGGAGCTGGAAGTCCAAGATCAGGGTGCCCACAGAGAGCCTCCTTCTGGTTTGCAGACTTTTCACTATAATACCTTCACCTTGGGGGTCCTGATTTCAACATATAAATTTTGGGGGGAACACAAATATTCAGTCCATAGCAGCATGTATTCTCCATCTTCTCCCAGATTTGCCCTGTGGTATTGGCTCTAGTTGCCCACACTATTAGCTAGCTGAATAATTTACCCTGTATTGTCTGTCTCCCTTCCTTATTGGTGTTCCCCAAAGTTCCCAGATGAGTCCCTTGCACTGGATCCTTGTCACAGGATCTGCTTTAGAGGAACCCAAACTGAGACAATGAGTTAATACTGTAAGGTCACTGTCAATGCCCTTGAGCCAAAGACCACCAGGGACACACATATGGTTGAACCTGTTGGGTTTATTATTTTTTGCATCAAGGTGGGACACACTCCATGGGAAATCATGGGGTGTCTCTGCAAAAGTGTGTCAGAAAGGGCCTATTACAGGTTTTGGACACTGGATGATTTGGGCGATGATCTAAGGAAGTGGGGGTTTCACTTTAGATTGGATGCTGTCAGAAAGCATGGGCAATTCTATGAAGGAGCATGTCAGTTAGTCTTATCTACAGTGAGGGCAGACTAAAATGAGGTTAAAGTTGTAACTGGTAAAGAAATAGCCACTCATCTCGGCCAAGAGCTGAAATGCTAGGTATTTTGTAGGTGACAACTTTGAGCTTGTTTTTGTCTGTGCTTGAGACAGGAAGGAAGGGGGTAGGGCATAACCATTGAAAGAATGACACAGCAGTTGAGGATAGGTTAACTAGTTAGAACCAATCAAGCCCAAGATGGCAGAGGATTTGACTTTCAGTGGACCTTAAGCTTCAGTATACCCTTATTGTAATGGACTAGCATGCCACATGACACACCCTCAGGTGCCATGACAGTTCTGAGGCTGACCATAAAAGGCCAAAAAGTGGGCAGGGGCTCAATTCCTGGAAATTCCTGCCACTTCTCCCAAATAGTTGGAATAGTCCTCCCACTTGTTAGCATGTGAAATTACTGAGCCCAGAAAAACTAACAACCCCCACACTCCAGGACCTCTCACCTTCTAAGATGGCCCATATTTGGTCTGTGGAATCTATATCTCCTAGGCCATTCTTGCCCCATCTCTTGCCTTCTGAGATGGCCACACTACCTGTGCAGTGTGTATCTCTCTAAATAAATTCACTTTCACTTTATTGTGGCTCGCTTTAGAATTCTTTCCTGTATGAAGTCAAGGAGCCTCACTTGTCAGGGTGTGTCCCAGTGATTTGCCCAAGACCTAGGACATGACTATCTTCTCAGGTCCCATTTTCCTGTAACACTTAGAATTGTGAAGTCAGTTTGCTCTGTTTCACCCTCTGGGCTCAGAGAAACCTTGTCTGAGGTTGGTATTCTGTGAGACAGTGTATGGCTAATTAGAATGGTCTACCTGTGAGTGCCAGGCCAGGGTCTGAAAGTCCAGGGCTGATTTTAAAAAATTCTCAGCGCTTAGAAAATGCCAGGTCTTTAGTAAATTGTCAATGTTAAGTATCATCTGTAAATAAAATTCATATTTTATGCCAAGACAAAAATTTAAACACAAACATTTCTCCTCTGCCCTTTGGCCTCCTCTTTCCACACTGTGCACTGTGTATCTGTATAATATAGGGACCAAACCTCCTCCATTGGCAGGAACATCTGCTCAACCATAAAGGTCAACATTCTCCTAGCATCAACATGACAACTCCTTAAAACATTCCTTCTTGATCTTGTAAAAGGTCACTATGACCCACCATGATGATGCTTAGATCTGGATTATGTAAATAACACATCATTTGATGTATGACCCTCTGTTTCAAGAAACATGAAACTATGCCTTCATTTCTAATTGGGTGACAGTTCTCAGAGCTTTCTGAGATGCTCTTCCCAGGTTATAATCCTTAAATTTGTATTGAATAAAAATTTCCATTTCTTTATTAGATTGCCTGATTAATTTTTCATCGACACATCAGTCTAAACTTGGAGCTTCACATGCGTCCTCTTTTAATCCTTGCAATAATCCCAAATTAGGTATGACTATTCACATTTTAGAGGTGAGAAAGAAATGTGATCTATGCTCATGAAGCCTGTCAACAGGTATATGACACTAAGATGGAGAATGATAAACCAAAGTTCTGCCTTTACTTTTAAAGTGTATTATTACTAATCCCGCAGAGAGAAAAAGCATAAGTAGAAGGGTCAGTAACCTGCTGCCTCTTGGGGATAAAGGGTGCTGTGTCCTTGGAAAAGTCAAAGCCGCCCCAAAGCTGCAGCTTTTATTAGATTTCCGCCATTTCCCCTTAAGAAAAAGGAGGCTGTGTCATAAATCTTTTATTATTCTGATGATGTATGGTCCAGCGTGGACTTAAATATGCATCTAAGGAATAAACATAAATTACTGAAAAGGCACTAGGACTCGAGCAATGTATATGCACCGCGTGTTCTGCACTCTGCAAACTTTCCTGGCGCAGTAGTTCCCGCATCCGCACCAGGACACCGGCACCGCCGTTACCTGCCCTACAGTAAACGATCCGGATGGTCTCGGCCGCCAGGGCTCGCCCACTCCAGTCCACTCCCCGCCCACTCCCTAGCCGCCCCACACACTCCGCGGAGCCTTTCCGTTTCCGGGCGACGTTTGTGAAGCTCAACATGTCGCTGCTAGGTCGGGTGTTCTTTGCTCCGGGCCGCGGTCCTCGGCGGGTAAGGGGGCAGGAAGCGCCCAGGGCCCTCCTCGCCCCGCCATTAGCCCCCTTTTTGGGGCGCGCAGAGCCAAGATGAGGGGGTCCCTGGGTACCCGGAGAAGCACAGAGCGTGGACCCTCGCGCGCGGCGGGGCGAGGACAGGGTGTCCCGCGGAGAGAGGAGCGGGAGCCGGGGACGGGTTTCGGGGGAAAGTCACATTCTGTGGCTGATGGAGGAAGCCCTGATTCGTGTTTGTGTATGCGTGGAAGGGGAGAGGAGGGCACGCCATGGTTCTCAAAGGGTTTCACATTCTTAGAAGTTTTAAAGTCGTGTGTAGAGAGCAGGACCCTGTACACACCGGCCCTTTTGGGGGGAAGGGAGGGACCAGGGTGGAGAGTGGGGCCCAGTAGGAGCGTTGTCCTTATCTGCAGTATTTTTTTTTTAAATAGACTAAATTTTTTTAGAGCAGTTTCAGGTTTATAGCAGAATTGAGCAGAAAATAGAGTTCCCACATAGCCCTCCCCACCTTCAACATCCCTCATCAGTGGCAGATTTGGTACAATTGATCTGCAGTCTTTTTTAATGAAAGAAATTCATTTAAGTGTTAGTTGTGCAGTTAAACAGTAATACAAACATATTCACATTAAAAAAAAAAACAACTCAGAAAACAAAATCCAGCTTTTTACACTTCCCTTCCTAGAGGCAGTGCCACGGAGCTGCATCTCCTGCTGGTTTCCACTTCTTTCTCCCCCATATTTCTGTTGTTTTGTTTTGTCAACATCTCTGCGCTAGACCCATAGTCAAAATTAAGTGTACAAGGGAAGACAGCTGGAGGGGGAAGAAAGAGAAAGGAAAATAAAAAGCAAGAATATCCAAGACAGCTCCTTCCCCCAACTAAATGAAGAAATCTTAGCTAAATTAAACTAAACCAAAAAATCACAATTTTCTTAGCTAGGTAGAAAAGTTAATCTGCCAACTGTGAAAACACTTTTCAGTTTTGATAGAATCCGCAGGAATGGTTTTCTTTTTTGTAAAACACGGTCGAATTCTAAATTCCAGATTCCAAAGGTGAACACAGGGAACTGGCGTAATGAGTCTCTGACGTAAAAGAGAGATTTGTTCAGTGCTAGATTTTATTCGTATTATTTTCTCTTCCTGTAGAGATTTAGGTCATAAGTTATTGTAAAAGAAGGCTATATTTTCTGATCTCTTCTTAAAGAATTCTCTTATTTGAATCCTACGGTGGGTCTGTATAGTAGAAAAGTCTTCAGAGTTTTTTTCAAAACACAAATCAGTAAGATTGTAGTAACACGGTCACACGGACTGTGTCCCACCTCTTCTGACACCATTAGACAATACAGGTATGAGAAGGTGAAAATGAACTCATTTAAAAATTAACTGTAATCAGACAGCTTTGAAATTCCTTTACTTAAGAAAAATGAAAGGTTTGAGGATGGGGGTTTGAAGGCAAGAGGGGCTTACATAGACCATGTTTCTCTCCTGGCACGTGCAGACTTGGATTTGAATTCCTGAAAGAAGAAAAGTCTTAACATTTGTGAAGTGGGGAGTGGTTTCAGGGAACATAATGTTTTTGTGGGTGAATACAAGTTACAAGTAAAGCCCTGATGTGAATACTTTAATTACCAAGAACCGTGAGAAATGTTTCATTTGACATAAACCCTACTTATGAAGTGCTGCATTGTACTATTAGCTAGTAGGTCTTAGTTCAGTGTAAACTTTAAAGAGAATTGGCTCTTTGCCTGGCTCTGGGGATGCAAAGATTAAAAAAATATAAACCCTGCTCTCAAGTTGCTCTCAGTTTCACTGAAGAAAACATCCACTCATTCAGTAGTTGATCAGGAAATGCTAATTAAGTGCCTACAAAGTGTTGGGCATTCTTTGGGGATCCTTAGTTGAAAGCTGTCTCTACCACCCTTGAGTTAATAACCTCGTGCATGTTTTTCAAGCTGTGGATAATAACTTATGAGTGGACGTTGAAGTAATTTAGTGGAACAGAATGACTTAAAGGAAAACAAAATGGGATAGAGTAGGAAATCGTAGACTGAAAATGCAGATGTGTATTAGAATGTATATATGAACCAAACAGTGTGTGCCAAGAGGAAGTAGGGAAGGCTTCATGGAGGAGGTGGCTCCTAGAGCTGACTTTTGATGGAGGAGTTGGAATTTATAGGCCCAGAGAAGGATAGCACGTATCAAGAAGTGAAAGAGCATGGGCTACTTTTAAAAATTCAAATGATTTGGCACTGTGGAATTTCTAAAGTGGAGTAGTGGAAAGTGAGAAAAGTGCATAGAGAGGAGACTGGACAGGCTGCTGGGGGCGGCCAGGGCATGGTAGGCTCCACTTGCTTATGCGGCAGATCAAACATGTACTATGTGTTAGGCACTGTACTAGAGAGATGGGCACAAGAAAAAGAGCCGACTCCTGCTCTCAGAAAGCTTGCAATCTACTGACATTATGGTATAATATGGTTTGTGTTATGATGAGTGTTCTTGATCTCAGACGGGGTCCAAATAAATAGCATTCCTCTCCTCCAGTCTGAAAAACAAGAGTAAAGGTGGAGGCCAGAGTATCCGTTGTTATGGTTTGGTATGAGAGGCAGTTGTTCATACTAACTAGATTTCCTGAATCAGCCTCAGGAGGAGGGCAGAACTCCTGCTCCCTCCAGGCAGCTAGCTCCCAGGAGGAAGGCGGTTTAAGAAGGACTACTCATGCTCAGGTGTTCTCTCAAAATTTACTGGTGAGATAAACCGTTTCTAGGGGGACGGGGTACTAAGGGGGCAAAAAGAAGCCTGGAGTTAAATTAACTGAGCTCCTTTCTGGGGGAAGTGAATTTTCAGGATTGGGGAAGAAACACTTCCCATTCGCAGTGGGAGAAGTGTACAGTTGATGGCGTGTGATTTGGGGGTTATGCATTTCAGCTGAGACGTGAAGGATTAGTGGGCGCTAGCCCGGGGAGGGGGAGGGTAAGGAAGTTACAGGCAGAGAGTGGCCTGTGTGAAGACCCAGACTAGACTTACAGGTAGCAAGTTAGGACGCAGGTGGTGAGAGACAAGCCAGTGAGCGGCCTCCGAGCCACATTAAGGAGTAAGAGTGTTGTCCTGAAGGCGTGGGGGTGGGAGTGAGAATGGAGGCAAATGGTCAAACCCTGGGTAGACCTCTCCCCATGGTGGCCTCAACCAGGGAAAGGCAGTGTATGAGAGACTTGAAGTCTCCTGATTTCAGGAGGTGACTTGAGAGGCCTTGGTGGCTGGTTGGTGAGGGCAGGGGGCTGAGAAAGGAAGGTTAGGCCGTGCTGAGGGGGGTGAGCAGCACTTTCACAGTTGTGAGCAGGAAAGTGATGTTACCAGGGGGGCCTGCAGGTGGGGAGACCAGAGCGCTAGTAAAGTGATGCGAGTCTGAACTAAGGATGCTGTTGGAGCTGTTTGGAACTCTAGGCCTTCACAGTTGTTGAAATGATGTTGCCATTTACCTTTAGTCCTGATTTATTTTATTCCCTATGCAATTTCCAGCTGCGGGTTAATATCTCCACCTAAGTATTCCACAGGCGTTCCAGGTGAAGCATTTCTAATCAGAGCTGGTTATTGTCAGTTTGGTCTTCTCATGTCAACCCAGGCATTTCGCTTACAGCATCACTACACATGCAGCTGTCTGAACTGAAAAACTCCGTCATCTGCAGCTCTCCACTTCTTGGTCACCATTTCCAGTTGATTGGCTTCTGAGTTTAGGCTAATCAGCATGTTAAATTTCTGTGCAAAGTATTGTCTTATCTTGATTTCTACTCTCATCTCTTCTTACCTAGACTTAAGCCTTTTGTTTGACTTACCTCCATTTCCTTGCAGCTCACAGTTAAATCTTATTTGTAAAGCACAAAGGCAATGCATAAAGTAATAGAGATTTTGAGGTGAAGGTGAAAGGAGAAAAGATTCTATCTGCCAAATGGCCTTGATCAAAGAGGGAGACCTCTTTGCTTGCTGTTAGTGAAATAGGTCAAAGTGTGCTGAGGTTGGGCTTTGAAGCAAGAAAAAAATAGTTGGACCAGATGGTACTGTAATAATTAACTGTGTCCTTATTTTCTGGGACTTTCCATCAGCAAATAATTTTATTTGCTAACCTCCCACCCCTTCTGATGGTGGCGTCCAGGCTAAGTCACCATCTCTTGTGTCGCCTGCTATAAAAGCATCCCCTATTCTCCCTGCTTCCAGTCTTGCTTCCTACATTTCATTCTCAACTTAGTAACCAGACAATCTCTAAACTTAAGGAAGATCATGTCAGTCCTCTTCGCAAAACTTTGAAGATCTTGCCCACTTGACTTAGAGTAAAATTGTAAGTCCACATAGTGGTTGACTTCAGCCTGTATGAACCAGTCCCCTTTACTGACCTCCCCTCCCTCCTAATTCAGGCCCACTGGCCCTCTGACTCTTGCTCAGCATCTTCTGAGGGCCTTTGTCCTCATTCTCCCCTCTGCCTGAAAGAACCATGGGACTCATTCCCTCACTCCCTTTAGGTCTTTGCTCAAATGTCATCTCAGCAAGACCTTTGCTGACCACTCTGTTTGAAACAGCAACACTCTACCCATATTTTATGCTTTATTTTCCCCAACAGCAACATGCTAGTTTTTAGTATACTATATATTTCACTTAATTTATTTATCATCCCCCCTCCCCAGGATAATCTCTCTAAGGGTAGAATATTGCATCTGTTTTGATCACTGTTGTATTGCCATTGCCTAGGACAGTGCCTGGGGCATAGCATGTGCCTAGTGAAAACTTGCTAAAAAGAAATAATATGAATTAATTCTAAACCTAATCATAATACCATGTTTGGTTCTAATTCTTTTTCATATAAGCAAATTCCCAAATCAAAACAAACCCCTTTCAAAAGCAGGGCGTCTGTTTCTTGGTTCAAAAAAGATAGTCATGTTTGTTTCGGCTAACATGATAGGGATCAGTAAGAAATGACTGGAATGACAGGCAAGCAGGAATGAAGGCGCCAGTTGAAAATTTCAAAGTGCCTGCTAATTTGTCTCTTTGATTTCATCTCCCTTTATTGTATAGTACTGGTGAAGCATCTGTTTGGTCTACATCTAATTGCATACAGATAAGAGTTGTAATAAAAATGGGGAATACACCTTGTAACACAGAGCAGCTACTTTTTCAAGGACTCATTGTTATAAGATGTGTCATTATTCAAAAATGTAATTTCTGTCTTGCTACTGGTGACAGCTGCATTCAGCCTAGCCACTGGAGCTCGGAGTCCAGCTGACTTCTTTTTATGCTTGCTCAGCTTTACCTTCAAGTTGCTGTGGTAGTGAGATCTATATTCTGCAGAAGCTTATGTCAGTGGCTTCTGCGCAGTGCCCTGTTTAAGTGAAGCTGACAGACAGAGGTGCTCAAGCAGCCCACACAGGCGTAGAGCTGGAACCTAACACAGCCTGAGGCAAGCCATGGGGTGGGTAGAGTCTGGGCTCTTCAATCTTTTTGAAGTTTGTAGGATCACTGTAGGGTTGTTGAAAGTCCTTAGTAGACCTGGCTCATGGTAAATATTGAATCCACTACTGTTATTTCCTGCTAGTCTTTTTTTCTAAGCATATATTTTTATTTATAGTTAAGAACATCCTATGTATTTCTTTTTTCACTTAACACCATACAAGCATTTTCTTGTCCAGTTTCCAGTTGATAACTTGCCTGTCCTAAATCACTGACTACATTTATAATTATTTTCTTAGAGTAAATTTCTAGATAATTCAGAACAACTGATGGCAGGCTATTCAACTTAACGTTGTAGCAGGAAATTATAAATTCCGGAGTTTTAATCTTGCAACCATGACCTGATAGGGAATATCATAGCCCACTGATGTGATTATTAAACTCAGTAGGAGCTCTGTGATTAGAGAGAGGCAATAGACAAGATGGTTATAATCTTGGTCCTGTAACTTGATAACATAATTAACTTCTCTGAGCCCCTCCTGTACAATGGGATAAAAATAATGTGTATTTCATGGAGTGGTAAAGATTAGTTAGATACGTAATCCTGACATATGGTAAGCACTTAATGAATATCAGCTTTTTATTGCTTGTTATTCTGTTCAGCACTTAAAAGTTTGTTTTCTAACTTAAAAATGAGAGAATGAAGTATAATCAGTTTACAATGTTATCATTTATATACTTTTAATTAAATGAGAGAATGGCAGTGATTTTGACAAGTAATATGAGAGTAAGCTGTAAAATATAAGATAGGGCAAGTATTTTTCAGTTCAAAATGGTTTAATTTTCCCCCATTTTAAATATAGCAAATATTTTTTATGTTAGTACAATAATTATTCTATATATTAGAATATAAAATATTTTAAATTTATTATCTAGAAGATAACATGAGAAGAAGCATTTGATTTAATAAACCTAATAAAGGACATTTTGTAACTTTCTTCAGTGATTCAAAGATGGAATGTGACTTTTATCCAAATTATCCTTGTTAAAAGATGAAAATGCTTTATGTAAGTTTTTTTAAAGTTAAATTTAAGGAAAACATCTAAACTAATAGAGTGTTTCCTATGTGTGACACAATTTTCTAGGTTTATTATTTATATTAACTCATGTAATCCTCACAATGTCCTATTAGAAAGATTCTATTATTATCTCTAATTATAGAAGAAACTGAGGCGAAAGAGGTGATAGAACTTGCTGAAGTTTATATGACCAGGGAGAAAATTTTGTCCTATGTAGTCTAGCTCTAAAGCTCATGCTTTTAACCATTTCCACTGTTACTTAACATTCCAACAGAAAAAGAAGAAAACTTGATTAAATACAATACCAATATGTTTACAGTGAGTTTATGTTAATCTAAGAATTTGATTAATATTAAAGAGTAAGTTTTAAAAAATTCATCTCTTTTGTGGGAATACAAGTATGCAAATTTCTTTTCTTTTCTTTTCTTTTCTTTTTTAGTTTTTCAGTTACGGAACACAAATATATCAAACCACTGACGCTTTTCAGTCTAAATTCTTTCCACCTGTTCAAAATGTGATGCTACCACCAAACAGTTTCCAAGGAAAAGTAGCATTCATTACGGGGGGAGGCACTGGCCTTGGTAAAGGGATGACAACTCATCTGTCCAGCCTAGGGGCACAGTGTGTGATAGCCAGCCGGTAAGTCAGTTTCAGCAAGTTGCCTAGCAGGAGTCTATCGATGGGATAATTCTGTGCCACATTGTTGAAAACATTGTTTGCCAGTTGTTTGATTTGTGTCTTAATCTTGTATGAAATATCCTTTAGGTCATTTAAATAAATCTCCTTGGAAAAAGTGTTAGTTTGTGATGATAGAAATAATGATTGATTATGGAACTGATATATACATTTCACAAATTCAGTGATAGAATTTTTTTCTGTATATGAATAGGAACTTAAAAAGTATTACAGTGAGGATGCTTTGCTTTCAAAAGTGATTATAATTGCTCATTCAATAGATGGTTAACCTTGTGCCAGGATAATGGATATAATGTTTCCATTTTCTATAAGATAGGCAGATATTTCAAAACATGTATTGTGATGAATGTAGGAAGGAGGAGACCATGTGGAAAGAATTTCTTCTTATTTAGGCGTGTCCTGGTACCTTATAACTACGTAAGTGTTGAGCTTTAGAGGCTGGTCAAAAAATCTACCCATTTCTCCAGTTTTGAACAGTGTAAAATTTTTAGGTAGGCTAATTAATAATCTGAATGACAAGTCATTATGTCATTTACAAGGGGCCAAGTGAATTTCTTTCTGATGTTTCCTTTAACGTAAATTGTCCAGAACATTTTTTTCATGTTATAATATTTTTGAGTGTTAAACTACTGTCTTCTTTGTAATACTACATAACGTACATGGTTTTTTTTTGTGTGTTACTCTCAAGAGTGTAAGACACTGAATGCGCATAGGTTGTCCAGACCTATCAATTTGGTCTAAAATCGACTAACATAGATTTTATGAATAACATTGATTTTATATAGTTTTAAGATAAGCTTACATCATTCCATGAATGTGTTTTCTTTCTAAAGCAGGCTTGGGCCAGGAAACAGATAGAAATGAATATAATTAAGGAAATAATTTTAAATCTGTGAGTAGATATAAATTAACTAGTCTAAAAGAAATTCAATAAATTAATGTCAGATGTATGAAAATTGCATGAATTTAACTTCTAGAAAATAAACTCATTCAGACTGTCTTGTTTGTAGATACAGATTTCCTATTGCCTCAAGAATGCATGTCTTTTAGCTATAGATTGTTTTTTAATTTATGAAAAATAAAACATGAAATCATTTCAGAACTCATGCAAAGTACCATGTGTTTATTTCTAGAAAAATTGATGTTTTGAAAGCTACTGCAGAACAAATTTCTTCTCAAACCGGAAATAAGGTATGTTAAAAAGTTATTTAAATCAGATTTAGGAATTATGCTTAAGTAATTTACTCATGCTTATAGTTTAGGAAGTCTGAAAAAAGGTAGGATTCTTTCTTTTTTCCTTTGTTATTTTGCAGGTTCATGCAATTCAGTGTGATGTGAGGGATCTTGATATGGTAAAAAACACTGTGTCAGAACTGATCAAAGTCGCAGGGCATCCTGATGTAAGTATAATGGTGATGAGGTCAAAGTTTGAGGCATTTGATAATGATAACATCTGCCAAGATGTAGGAAGGAAATAAAATATTGACGTGGACAAGTGCTGTGTTGAGAAGCATCTGTTTTCCGTCTGCTAGCAAAAAGCCATCTCTGCTTAAAGCGGGGAATAGATTAGGAGGAGTGCTATACCGTTTCCTTTCAAGAATACTTTAAAAATACATTTACAGTCATAGAACAAAAAAATCCTTCACTTTAATAAGTTAATGAAATAAGAGCAGTTATCTAAGAGCACAGTAACTACTTTAAATGGTTCATGCTCTTTGCTTTTCTTAATCACTTTTGATTATCTCTATCAGTGGAGGCAAATAATACAAACAAGGAAACCTCCAAGGAATTCCAGATTTCTCCTTGTAAGAACTGAGATATACATTGGTATTTTGCCATTTTTTGGTTCACCTAAAAGAAGCCATTTCCTCCTGTAGTCTCAGAGAGTACTTTTCTATGTTAAAGCTGTTTTCAGACAGACCATAATATCTGCTGTTGTATCTGCTCTAAAACTAAAAAGAGTCTATTGCTAGTGAAGAAACAGGTCAATAACCAAGAGTTTCATTAGGTAAGTTAACCCAAAAATGACACCAGAAATTAAAGGCACTTTATTTGAGATTCTTTGAAGTAAAGTATAATTACGTGGTAGATATGTTAACAAGTCCAGACTCGTTCTGCTCACAGCATGACAGGCCAATAAATTGGGAGACGAGGTGTTGGGGCAAGAAATAGTGACTATTCGGAAAGCCGGCAGACCGAGAGGATGGCACACTAATGTCTTGGAGAACCATCCTGCTCCAGTCAGAACACAGGCTCCTTTTTTACCAAAAACCCCCCCAAAACCCCCCAAAAAACAAACAAACAAACAAAAAAACCAGGAGAGGGGATGTGTTGGTTGTTGCAAACTTCTTGGTGTAGGAATTCTTTGTTCTTGCCGCCGTCCGTGTGGGTCAGGCCATGGTGTCCTTGTAAACCTCCAACAAAAACAAAGGTTATTGTCTATTCTGCAACTTGTCATCTTTATGTAAGTGCAGAAGTGTTAATATCCTTGAAGGTCAGAGCCTTTGGAAAAAGGCTCTCCTGTTTACCAGACAGGCTAAAAGCAACATTGTTTTACAAAAGGTGCAGAGCCAGCAAGAATGAACCTAGAAAGAAAGGGCCCTGGCACACTGGTTAAAACTAAAGGAACAGATCCAATACAGAGTCAGATTTGTTCTCCTCTTTTACAGATATGCTTAACTGTATTTATATTTTAATAATAGACTCTACCCTAGTTTTGAGATGGAATTAGGATTCTAAAATTTGGTAAAGAATATAGGAGATTTTCCCAGGCTCAAAAAAGTGAAACTGAACCAGATCTTATGATATTGTTTCATAGCAGACTGTGAACTTTAGCTTTATTATATTATTGGGAATAATAACTTTCAGAAATAAAAGCCCTTAAGGGAAAATATTCTTCCTCATCTAAGTTTCTGTAACTTGCCTTATTCATTATTAGATTGTGATAAACAATGCAGCAGGGAATTTTATTTCTCCCACTGAAAGACTCTCTCCTAATGCTTGGAAGACCATAACTGACATAGTTCTAAATGGCACAGCCTATGTGACACTAGAAATTGGAAAGCAACTAATTAAAGCACAGAAAGGTATGTTTATTCTTCACATATTTATCGGGTCCCTATTGTGTGCAGTTTTGGTGCTAAGCCCTGGGATACTTACAGAAATCAATGATACAATGTCTGTACTTGTCCAACTCATAATCTAATAGGGAAGAAAGATACTTTTACCATATGCTATGATCTAAGCTTTAATGTTATGTTTCAAGTGCATTGGAAATCCAGAGACAGGAGTGACTAACTCTCCCTAGGGATGATTAATTATCGGGCTGAGGAACAAGATGCAATTTGAGCTGAGTTTTCAAAGATCAAGACATGGAGAAGGGGGAGGGAAAAGGAATGTAAATGTCCATGGGAAGAGGCTCCGTGTGGGAAAAGCAAAAGGGTGGGAAAAGCAGAAGGGTGTAGGGACTGGTTACAGATGGGGAGGGAGAGTGGTGGGAAATGATTATGGGAAATGAGTTAGGGGGTGTCATTGGGAAAGTTCTCAGTACCAAAATGGGGGAATTTCATGTTAATTCAGAGGAAATGGGGAATTATTTCCTTATGGCTTTCTCTTGAAGGTGTCTCATAAAAAATATGCTGTGATTAGAAAGGTTACTGGGAACAATGTGGTGGGTAGAAAGACCATTCTAATCTAGAAAGATTAGAAAGACCGTTCAAGAGGATTTTATTTTTTTTTCATCAGGATAGAGGGCATGAGGGATAAAGTAGAAGGCATATAGAAGGTAAGGTCAGTAGGTCTTACTGATTAGCTGAGAGAGTTTTTAGCTGGAGTGAGTAGTTTAGATGATGATGACATCGGTGAGAAAACTGGAAGGAGACTAGATTTAGAGAGACATTAACTAGGAGGCCGTTTCTGTTTAGTACTGTGAACAGACTTCTTTATAAAAGTTCATACAATATAAACGGTAAATATATTTGTAATGTATTTACGTGTGTATATACATGTACGTCCAGAACCAGTGTACATGTATTCATTCAACAGACACTTACAGACTTCCGTGTACCAAGCGCTGTGCTGCAAGCCCAAAGGACAGAGGGGGACAAGACGTTGTCCCTGAATGAGCTGTGGTTAGGACATGAAGGATGGGGGTATTTTCTCAGAGAGGGTGGAGGGTATTCTCAACAAGGATGGGAGGAAGAGTCCTTGTATTCCTTGAAGGATGTCCTTTGGGGTTTGAAGGTAGAAAGGAAGGCATGGAGCTGGCCACATTCCTTCTGTTCGTTCAGAGCTTTTGCCTCATTAGATTCAATTTCTTCTGTACAGTGTGGGTAATTCTCGGACCAGCTTGAGAAAGGATGTAGGAACAGACAGACGGATGTTAGAAAGGCACTAGATTTTTTCCTTTTTGTGTGCTAACAACTTCCGTCCTTTCTCCATGCACTCACTGAAACTGAAACCCCAGGTCACTCATTCCCACTACAGCAACGTGGCTATGATTGAGATTTGGAGTTTGCATGAATTTTTTTTTTTAAGGGATGGATGGTTGGGAAGGGAAACGGAGAAGTGTGGGTTGACTTCTCTTCTCTTCTCTGTCTGAGGATCCTTGAATGTACACATCTTTGTACGTGTAAGGAAAGTATCTTCATCTTCTCTATCTCTTCCTTCTCTGTGTCTGTCTGATTTTGTCTCACCATAACTCTTATTCATGTCTCTGATTCTGTCTCTCTCTCTTCTTCTCTGCCAACTTTTCACTTTTGGTTCTCTTTTTCTCTCATCATCTTGATCTTTCTCAACACTTGGTATTTCTCTGCCTCTCTCATCACTTGGTGTTTCTCTGTCTCATTTTTCTTTTATTTTATCCCTTGCCCATCTCTGTTACTCTTGATTTCTGCCTGACTCTCCCTTCTTTTCTCATTATTGTCTTTCATTTTAACATAGACTTTGATCTATTTTTATTCATCACATTGTATTAAAATTCTATGGGCTTCATTAAAAGTATACTAGCTAAAACTTCTAGGAAGATGGAGCCAGTTTTTATTCTTCCAAGATTCCTGCAAACTGTAGATGTGTAACCTCCAGGGTTTTAAGGACCTGCATTTAGTGGGCTGTGGAGAGCACAGCGCACGGGTCTATACTGGGATTGGAGCAATAATCAAGGAATTCAGGTGCTGATGATCTCTAACATGTGTCAAGCTGGTAAATGTGGAAGTCAGTTTAGGAGGCAGGCAATCTGTGATAATCCATGGTCAGAAGTATGTTAGGTGGTCTGGCGTCGAGGATGGCAGCCAAAGTAAGAGATCTAGGAGGTCAGACTAGAGAAGGTAAGGGCACTAGCAACTGGAAGACATGCTCACTTGCTGAGGGCAGGGATTGGTGATGCTGTGCACTCAGAGAGGGGCTAACAGATGACTGAGGATCGAGAGAATTGTGGCCTTAGCAGGGGCAGAGAGCTAAAATTAGAGGGACATTTTTAAAGTATGTTTCTAAGCACTATTGATGCAAAATTAACAATTTTGAACAAATAAAAGATGCACAAAACTCCTGAAGCCCTCAGCCCAATGTGCCACGAAAGTCAGTAACTATATGGCTGAGCCTTTTGGGGAAGGACATTGAAATTATCATGCTGAGATCCATTCATCACTAGATTACCATGTATAAATGTAAATTTAGTAAATAAGATAGAAAAGAGTACCTAATTTTATTAAAGAATTGGGAGAACTTGCCATGAGGAGAGATAAAAAGAAAGCATAATATGTACTTTTATTTAAAAGTGTAGTCACAACGGTCATGGATAGGATAAATACTGAATTTTTCCTTCAACCCCTAGAGGTCACTAGAAATAAGAGATACCTCTTGAAACTCACAAGAGGTGATTTTGGGACATATAATAAGCATTTTATTCAAGTAGGTTAATAATAATACTTTATACCGCTACAGTGCTTTGTAATTTACAAAGTACTTTGACATACCAGTATGGAACCAGTATGAAACCCAGCATTATTGTATGCTGAAATACAGATAGATTAAAGGAGTAAGTCAGTGCATGATATAGCTCTAATGTGTGTATTATTTTTAGGTTGCTAAATGTGAGGTAAAAGTTATATATAGTGAAGTCCACAGATTTTAAGTGTATAAATTGATGTTTTATAAATTTACACACTTAGGTAACCATTACCCAAACCAAGACATAGAACATTTCCACTGCTTCCAAATGCTCCCTTTTGCCACTTTCTACTTAATCCTCACTATATTTTTAATCCATTTTTAATTGAGTTGTCTTTTTATAATTTAAAAAATTTTAGATTGATTTTTTTATTGCGGTAACTGGTTTATAACATATATATGTTTTATGAGTGCACTATTCTATTTCTGCTTCTACATACAATACAGTGTGTTCACGACTGAAAACAGTTTCCATCTGTCACCATACTGTTGATCCTCTTTACTCATTTTGCCTTCTCCCCTCCCTTTCCCCTCTGGTAACCACTACTGTGTTCTCTGTACTTATGTGTTTATTTTTGTTTGGTTTGTTCATTTATTTTGCTTTTTGTTTTTGTGTGTGTGTGTGTATTTTATTTTTGCATATGAGTGATATCATACGGTATTTATCTTTCTCCACTGACTTCTTTCACTTAGCATGATACCCTCAAGGTCCATCCATTTTGTCACAAATGGCAAAATTTCATCTTTTTAATGGCTGAGTAGTAGTCCAGTGTGTGTTTGTGTGTGTTTATCACATCTTTATCCATTCATCTGTTGATGGATGCTTAGCTATTCTGATATCTTGGGTGTTGTAAATAATGCTGTGATGAATAAAGAGGTACATATATCTTTTCAAATTAGTGTTTTCATATTCTTTGGATAAGTGCCCAGAAGTGGGATGCCTAGATCGTATGGTAGTTCTATCCTGAAGTTTTTGAGGACTCTCTATACCACTTACCATAGTGGCTGCACCGTTAGACATTCTCACCAACAGTGTATGAGGGTTCCCTTTTTTAAACACATCCTTGCCAACATTTGTTATTTATGGTCTTTTTGATGATAGCCATTCTGAGAGGTGTGAGGTGATCGCTCATTGTGGTTTTAATTTCCATTTCCCTGAGGATTAGTGAAGTTCAGCACCTTTTCATCTACCTGTTGTGGAATTTCCTCATTTTTAGTATTTATTTCTCTTTTTTCTTCTGCTTGCGTCACTTCTAGATTTCTGTCTTTGAGCTCACTATTTCTCTCTTCTGTAGGGTCTGCTCTATTTCCTGTGCTTTCTAATGTATTCTTCATCTTGTTTACTGAGTTCTTCCACTCTAGAATTTGTTTTACTATTTTTTTGAGTGTCAGTATTTTTGGTATAATATTCCTTTTGTTCATTAATTTTATTCCCAAGCTCATTGAATTGCCTTTCTGAGTTTTCTTGTCGCTTGTTGATTTTGTTCATGACAGTCAGATTGCAATATTCTGTGATTTTAAGTTTGATTTCTGGAGAATTGTCACTTTCATTTTGTGGTACAGTGTTACTGTGTTCCTTCGTGGTACTTGATGCATTGTTCTTGTGCTGGTGCATTTTAAGTAAGGAACTCATTTCTTTTTGAGTCTAATGATTGAAAAAGTTAGAAATTAGAAGCCTTTCTTTTCTTACCCAGTAGGTGGTGCTATAGCACAATTTTGGTTTCTCTTACCTGAGCGGCCTCTGGTCACATTTGAGTCTGTACTTTCCACTCTCCACCACCTCTGTGAGAGGTGTGGCCCATGCCTTTGTTATGGCTTCTTGTGCCTCGGGCTCATGGGTAGCTTACTTTTGCCAGTGTCGCTGGTGTTGCTGCCTGGTGCACCAAGATGGTGGACTTTTTTGACTGAGTCACAAGACTCTGCGTTCTAGGGGAGGGTGAAAGTAGAGGGGCCTGGGGTCACATGGGTGCCTCAGTGGCTGAAGGGACTATGTCACAGGACCCACTGCTGCTGCTGCTACCCAGTTATCCATCGCTGTGGGCACTACTGTGTTTGGGAAGCCAGTTGTGAGGGCTGCATCCCCTTCTGTTCCCAGCTTTTCTGGGGCTGTGGGCTCAGCTGCTGGATTGCAGACCCTGCCTCCACTCTTCCTGGGTTCCGTCTCCTCTTTATGTTCCAGTCCACCCACCGTTAGATGTACAGATTTGTGGAATTCTCTGGAGTCCTGGGTGTGTTGGGCAGAGGCATCTATTGAATTTTAGATGTTTTACTGAAGGGGAGAGAGAAAGGTAGCTTTTCACTTTGCCAATTTGCTCTGTCTTTTTATTATTGATTTGTGGAAATTCTTTATGCAATCTGGTCTGAGTACTTTGTCAGATACGGTATGTGTTTAGAATAATTCCTTCTATTGTGTGGCTTGTCTTTTCATTTCCTTAGCAGTGTCCTTGATTAGCAGAAGAAATTTTAATTTTGATCCATCTGCCAAACTGTTTTCCAAATTGGCCGTACCATGTTGTGTTCCCAGTAGCAATTTACAGGTTGTAGTTGCACCATACTCTGGTCAACACTCACTTGATTATACAGTTGACTTTTGAACAACATGGATTTGAACTGTGCAGGTGCACTTTACATGCAAATTTTTTTCGTGCTACAGTACTACATGATCTGGGGTTGGTTGAATCAGGGGTTGCTGAACCACAGATATGGAGGAGCCAAGTATACAGAGGGCTGACTATAAATTATATGTGCATTTTTTATTGCATGGAAGGTTGACACCCCCAACCCCTGTCTCTTTCAAGGATCAACCGTATTACATTTTAGCCATTCTAGGGTTGTGCAATCGTTTTTCACTTACGGTGTTAACATGTGTTTTCTTCATGACTAATGAAGGTGAGCATCTTTTTGTGTGATCATTCATCATTCGTATAGATTCTTTGAGGAAGTGACTGTTTTATTCCTTTGTCCAATTTTTATTGGGTTAATTTGTCTTCTTGGTATTGAATTGAAAAAGTTATTTTTATGTATTCTGATACCAGTTACTTTTCAGATCTATGTTTCGCAGATATTTTTCCAGTCTATGACTTGCCTTTCATGTCCTTAACAGTATTTTCTGAAGAGGGAAAGTTTTAAATTTTGCTATTTTCCAACTTTTCTTCTATGGCTCATGCTTTTTGGGTCCTATCTAGGGGATTTTTTTCCTAATCCAAAGCTGCAAGTAATTTTCGCCCTTGTTTTCTTCTTGAACTTTTACAGTTTTCACTCTTACATTTAGGCCCATGATCCATTTTGAGTTAATGTTTATGTATGGTATGCAATGATGGTTAAGGTTAATTTTTTGCATTTTCCTGTCCCTATTGAAATACCTTGGTGTTTTTGTTGAAATAAATCAATTGATGTATGTATATGTGTGTGTGTGTGTGTGTATATACACACATACACACAAATATATATGTATATGGGTCAAGTTCTGAAATCTCTGTTCTATTCACTTGATTTATATGTACATCATTATTTTGGTTACTTTAAAATATATACATATATTACTTGTTATATGTATAGTATAAATTGATTACTTTAGCTTTATATTAACTTGAAGTGATGTAGTATTCTTTTTCACAGTTTTTTTTGCTATTCTGTATCCTTAGCATTTTCATATACCTTTTAGAATTAATTCAACAATTAAAAAAAAAATGCCTACTGGAATTTTGACCAGGCTTGTTACAAATCTGTAGGTTATATTGAGGAGAGTTGGTATTTTGACAATGTCAAGTCTTTCAGTCCATCAGCATATGTCTTTCCATTTATTTAAATCTTCTTTAATTACTATCAGTAATGTTTTACTCTTTTCATTGTATAGGTCTTACATAAATTTTGTTAAACTTCTCCCAAGGTAATTTATATTTTCGATGCTATTGCAAAGGGTATTATTTTCTAAATTTTATTTTCTAATTGTTTTTTCTAGTGTTTAGAAATATAGTGGATTTGTTGTTATATATTGATCTTTGTCCTGCAAGGTTACTATACTCACTTATTAGTTCTTATAGCTTTTTTTTGTAGATTCTTTAGGATTTTCTGTATTGCTAATAACGTTATTTGTAAAAAAGATGATTTTTGTATCTTTATTTCCAATATGTCTGTGTGCTTTTTCTTTTCTCACCTTATTTTGCTTACTGGGACCTCAAGTATAATGCTGAATAGCAGTGGTGAAAGCAATCGTCCCTGTTTGTTCCTCATATCAAGAACAAATCAAATACATTTCCTCCTGATCACAGTGTTTTTTTTTTTTAAATCATGAATAGGTATTGAATTTGCCCAGTCTTCTTCCTATATTTATTGAGATAGCCATATTTTTTAGCCTGTTAATGTGGTGAATTACATTGATTAATTTTTGAGTTTTTAAGTCAACGTTGTTCCTAGGCCAAACCCTGCTTGATTATGACATGTTATCTGTTTGTATGTTGCTGGATTTGTTTTCTTAAGGCTTGCTTTTTCAGCTTTCAGCTGTTGCTATTGAGTGGGCTAAAAGAAGAGCCATCCCAATGCTTACTTAGTTCAGAAATCAGTCACAATTTTAGGGAAGTTTATGTGCAGATGTTGCCTTCTCCTTTCCAGCTGCTCTGTCAGTCCTCAGCTCTAATTTGGAAACAGATGATATGCTGGATACAGCCCTGCCTTTTGAAATTGATATTATGTTTAAACTAAAAACATAAATGCCTCTGTGTCACTGCCAGAGACGTGTTAAATAAGTGTTCAACATAGTTTGATAGTCTTCACATTTGGTTGTTTTCCAGAGTCCTAAATTGCTTAATATTTGAGTAAGAATATTGAGCAGAAATGCTCTAATTTTAACTAAATTCTCTTCCTCCTTGTCTTTACTCTCCTTTCCTCCCTCTCCTCCCTCCTTCCTTCCTTTTTACTTTTTTAAAACACCTAACATTTACTGAGTGCTTATTCTATATCAGTTTTTGTTTTAAGTGCTGAATATTTATGAACTCATTTAATACTTGTAATGACCCTGCAAAGTATAGTTATGGGTGGAAACTGAGGCACAGAGTTAGCCTTTTTTAATACATGAGGTAAGATGTTTTTAATTCTCAGTTTTATGGATGAGAAAATATGGTTTGTTAAATACCTAATAAGTGTTCATTATTATTAAATTTGATGATTGACTTTTTAAAAGAATTGTCATAAATGGTCTAGTAGAAAAAAAGAAAGGAAAGACTGTATCTGTGATTGACCTTGGGAATTTGCAAATTCTTTGAGTTTTTAACACCCTGTTAATTTCTTGAAATCCAGCTGTTAATTACTTAACCAGGCAACATTCATCCTATTGGAACAGTGCTGTTTTAAATGTTTGAATCTCCTTTTTACACTCAGGGAGAATCAGAAGCAGCAGTGTCTCATTCTAAGCAGTGGGCTACCCATGTCATAAATAAAATCTAGAGAGAAAGAGAAGAGGAAAATAACTTTCACTTTCAGTATCTGAATTGTATAACAATGGCTTAACTTTGGTCCCACACCTCAGTACACATTTCGGTTAAATATGAATGAGAAGATAGAGCACTTTCTATTGGAGCATTGGCTTTGCATAAGTAACTGTCACTTTGTAAAGTCATTTTTATAATTTTGTTATAAGAGTAATGTAGTTAGCATCTGTTTTCAGTGTACTGCAATGGTGTACACTAAAGTTCTGCATACCTCCACTTTCACAAGGTGAGTTTGGAAACAAAGTATTTTTCAGAGATCTGAAAGACTGAGCTTTTGGTACATTAGAAGCAGTTACCATAATGTCTTAACATAACCATTCTTATTTCTCATGTCCTTAAAATGGTACTCCTGCTCCCTCTTCCACTCCCCATGTTTACTGAATTTTGTTTGCTCTGGAGTGTACAGAGGGAAAGAGAAACAATACATATCAAGGAGGAAAAAGAAACTTATCTGAATATTCTTCAAATGATTTTCCTTATAGCCCTTCAAACCTGTAGTCCTTTAAATTTCTTAAAGTTTCTACTGTTTCATAAAATATATAAATATAGTTTGATTCTTTTGCAAATATTAACTAATAGTATTATTTTATCCAGTATTGTGGCCAAGTAAGAAGTAAAAATCACTGAGTTCTCAGGAGTTAAATATTATTACTTCAAACTTTCATGCAGTCAATTTATTGAGAACCTACTGTGTCCTTGGCAATTTTTTAAGCTTGTTTGTAACTGGTCCATTGTATTGCAGCTATCTTTTTTTTTTTAATTGAAGTGTAGTCAGTTTACAATGTTGTGTCAATTTCTGGCTTACAGCATAATGTTTCAGTCATACATACACATACATATATTTGTTTTCATACTGTCTTTCACCATATGTTACTACAAGACACTGAATATACTTCCCTGTGCTATACAGCAGAAACTTATTGTATACCTATTTTATATATAGTAGTTAGTATCTGCAAATCTCAAACTCCTAATTTATCCCTTCCCACTACTTTTCCCCCCTGGTAACCATAAGTTTGTTTTCCAAGTCTGTGAGTCTGTTTCTGTTTTGTAAATAAGTTCATCTGTGTCTTTTCTTATTAAGATTCTACATTTAAGTGATATATATGGTATTTTTCTTTCTCTTTCTGGCTTACTTCACTTAGTATCACTATCTCCAGGTCCATCCATGTTGCTGTAAATGGCATTATTTTATTCTTTTTTATGGCTGAGTAGTATTCCATTATATACATACATACATACATACATACATACCACAAGTTCTTTATCCAGTCATCTGTCAGTAGACATTTAGGTTGTTTCCATGTTTTGACTATTGTAAATAGCGCTGCTATGAACATTGGGATGCATGTATGTTTTTGTATTAGCATTATATCCCTCCAGATAAATGCCCAGGGGTAGGGTGCTGTATCATGTGGTAAGTATGCTTTTAGTTTTTTGAGGAATATCCATACTGTTTCCCAAATACCATCAACAGTGTACTAGGGTTCCCTTTTCTCCACATCCTTGCCAACATTTGTTATTTGTGGGATTTTTTATATGGAAGCATCATAAGTGCATATCAGTAGATGAATGGATAAAGAAGATGCAGCATATGTATGTAATGGAATACAACTCACACATAAGAAAAAAGAATATTTTGCTATTTGCAGCCTTTCATTCACTTTTTTTTTTTCCACTTCAAAAACCAGAATTTTATAACTGGCTTAAACATTTCCATTGCATCAAAAATACCTAGAAATAAACTTAACCAAGAATTTACCTGGACTCTGACAACTGTAAAACATTGAAGGAAATTGAAGATGATACAAAGAAATGGAAAGATATCTTGTGCTCTTGGATTGGAAAAATCAACATTATCAAAATGGCTGTACTACCCAAAGCAATCTACAGATCCAATGGAACCCTTGTCAAGTATTCATGACATTTTCACAGAACTAGAACAAACAATTCCCAAATTTATATGGAACCATAAAAGATCCTGAACTGCCAAAGCAATCTTTTGTAGGTCTTTTTTTTTTCTCTCTCTCTCTCTTTCCTCTTTTTTTTCTCTTTTCTTACGGTTTGATGACTAGAGAAGTTCCTTTAACATTTGTTGTACAGCTGGTTTGGTGATGCTGAATTCTTTTAGCTTTTGTTTATCTGGGAAGCTTTTGATTTCTCCATCAAATCTGAATGAGAGCCTTGCTGGGTAGAGTGTTCTTGGTTGTAAGTTTCCCCCTTTCATCACTTTAAATATATTGTGCCACTCCCTTCTGGCCTGTAGAGTTTCTGCTGAAAAATCAGCTGATAACCTTATGGGAGTTCCCTTGTATGTTATTTGTTGCTTTTCTCTTGCTAATTTTAATATTTTCTCCTTATCCTTAATTTTTGTCCGTTTTTTGACTATGTGCCTTGGTGTGTTCCTATTTGGGTTGATCCTGGTGGAACTCTCTGCACTTCCTGTACTTTGGTGACTGTTTCCTTTCCCAAGTTGGGAAGATTTTCAGTTATCATCTCTCCAAAGCTTTTCTCAGGTCTTTTGTCTCTCTTCTCTTTCTGGGACCCCCTATAATGTGAATATTAGTGTGCTTCATGTTGTCCCAGAATTCTCTTAAACTATCCTCATTTCTTTTCATTCTTTTTTCTTTTTTCTGTTCTGCATTAGTGATTTCCACTAATCTGTCTTCTAGCTCACTGATCTGTTCTGCCTCGTTTAGTCTATTCTTGGTTCCTTCTACCGTGTTATTCATGTCAGTGATTTTATTCTTCAACTTTCGGTATTCTTTATGTTTTCCAACTCGGCTAAAAACTTCACTCTGTGCATCTATACTCCCCTTGAGTTCTCTGAACATCTTCTCCATAATTATTTAAACTGTTTCTCAAATAAATTTCCTATCTCTTTATCACTTATTTCTTCTGGGATTTTATCGTGTACCTTGTCCTGGGAGATATTACTCTGCCGTCTCGTATTGTTTATCTTTCTGTTTGTATTTTTAGGTAGGTTAGTTACATTTCTGGACCTTGGAGAGGTGGCCCGCTGTGGGAGATGTCCTGTGTGTCTCAGCCGTACACTCCTCTCTTGTCATCCAAAGGCTAGGGTCCAGCCGGTCCTGATGTAGAGTCTGGCCTGTGTTTGTGGACTCCTTCCACAGGCTTTGGGATTGTTGTTTTCTTATTTCTAGTATCTGCCCCTGGTGGATGAGGCTGGACTAGAGGCTTATGCAGGTTTCCTGACAGAAGGAGCCAGTGCCTGCCCACTGCTGGTTGAAACTGTCCTGGACATCTGGTGGGTCTGTGTTCTTTTTGATGAAAGCCATTCTGACAGATGAGAGGTGATACCTCACTGTGGTTTTGTTTTGCACTTCTCTGTTGATTAGCGGTGTTGAACATTTTTTCGTGTACCTGTTGGCCATCTGTATGTCTTCTTTGGAAATCTGTCTAGTCAGGTCTTTTGCCTATTTTTTAGCTGGGTTATTTGGTTTTTTGACATTGAGTTGTATGAGCTGTTTATGTATTTTACATATCAGCCTCTTATCAGTCATCTCATTCACCAGTATTTTTCCCATCCATTATGGTTTCATTTTGTCCATGGTTTCATTTCTTTTGGTGTGCAAAAGCTTTTAAGTTTAATTAGGTCCCATTTATTAATTTTTGCTTTTGTTCTTTTGTCTTGGGGGAGCCAAAAAATAATTGCTGTAATTTATGTCAAAGAGTGTTCTGCCTTATATTCTCTTCTAGGAATTTTCAGATCATGCATTTAGGTCTTTAATTCATTTTTGGTTTATTTTTGTGTATGGTGTGAGGAAATGTTCTAGTCTCATTCTTTCATGTGTAGCTGTCCAGTGTACAATATCATTTGAAAGCTCTTTATCTGCTAATTCTATCTTTTCTTATTTCTTCTCTTATTTCTAAGAGCTTTCTATTAACTAATTTTTCCCCTGGTTGTTTCTGTGTCTTTTTATGTGTAGTAATTTTTGGTTGCATACTGTGAATATTAGGTTCTTGAGGGGTGTGTGTGTGTGTATGTATGTATGTTTGTGTGTGGTGTGCACATATGTATGTGCATTTGAATTTCCCTTTGAATTAAAAACTTGTGGATCAGCTTGATCTTTTCAATTTTATTTTACAACTTTATTTGTGTGAGTGTAGAGTAGACTTTACTTTTCGGCTAATTTAACCCTCCTACTAACGCACAGCCTTTCTGAACTTTCCACTGAAAATCCTGGATCTTCATCAAAGCTGCTCAGACTCACCTATCTCCCAGCCGCTGTGCACTCTGGGAATTGTGCAGCTGACAGCTCTTAGGCTGTTGTTCTTTGCCTGGCCTTGTGGAATCTCACCCTAAACATATACAGCTTGGTGTTCATCCAGAGACTCAAGGATACACTACACAGATTTATGGGGCTCTATCTCTACGTACTTTCCTCTTTGGGGGAACTCTCCTCACAAATTCCAACTTCCTTCATCTCTCCAGACTCTGATTGTCTCCTCAACTCAGTGATAATGCTATAATTTGGTGTATTCATATTCCTTATGCCACAGTCCACATGATACATGCACATAGTATACAGTATATAGTGTGTGTATGTATGTAGGGTGTAGTATATGGGTAGTACTTTTAGGCAAAAAATTTGATCTTAGGGCTCATTTCATTTGTTTTTCTTCTCCCAGGAATTGCTGTCTTTCCCTGCCCACTAAACAATATCTGAAAAAGGTTGTATCGTATATTTGATCCAGTTTCTTTATGTTTACAGGAGGAGGGCTAATCCATGATGCTGGAGGCTGAAGTCCTTGCTAATTTAGTTTTGGCTCTGACTTATTCTTACTTAAATAGGTGCTTAGTTAATGGAAATCCTGTCAGGCTGATTATGCAGGGTGTAACAGGGCCATGCCTCTGAGATTTGAGCCTCGGTATTGACTCACCTGGTATAGAATTTTAATCAAGCGCAGACTGGGCCATCCTGAATGACAGCACGGTGTAGTAGTTTTATTAGATTATGCTTTCATTCATTTAGCATTAGTGAAGTTTTGAAAAATGCTTCAATTTTTGTTACACCCTCTTGAATCAGATCCCATTATTATAAATCTTGTTTTCCTGATGTGAATGGATTTAGCTGTCTTGTTAATTACTGTATCCTTTTGCAATGTCAGGAGCAACATTTCTTGCTATTACAGCCATCTATGCTGACACTGGGTCAGGCTTTGTAGTACCAAGTGCTTCTGCCAAAGCAGGAGTGGAGACCATGAGCAAGTGAGTACTGTTATGTTCGTCTTGTCGCTGAAGGTAAATAATGTGCTTTAGTAGCTTATGCAACTGAATTCCTGCTTCCTAGTCTCTGTCTAGAGAAAAATGAAACAAAGGCTAATTTGTATTCACCAGGAGTCATCCTGCTTCACGGTTACGTCCTGTTTGTCCACAGCAGCACTTGTCCAGTAGAATTTCCTCCATGATGGAGCTGACTGTTGTGTAAAATCTGCACTATCCAATAGCTACATGGGGCTGTTGAACCTTTGCATTGTGGTTACTGTGACTGAGAAACTAAATTTTATTTGGTTTTAATTACTTATCTGGTATGACTGTATGTTGTAAAGTTTGAGGAAGAGGCTGATGGAAACTCAGGCTAGAGTGTCCATATGTCTATACACGTGCCACCTCTGACCTCTTAAACACACCATCATCCTTTTGTTGTACCTACTGTACAAGATTAATAGGACTAACATAGACAGTGACTGCTTGCTGGGTCTTGTGGCCTTTTCTGAGCAGCATGATTGCTTCTGGAATTTGTTCCTCGTTGGCCTTTTCCACTGTCTTTGTTGTAATGTAAGTTCTCATCATTGCTTGTCTTGCTGATTGTAATAACCCTAAAATAAGTTTCTCTGCGACCAGTTTCTTCTCTCTTTATTTATTATTCACTTTCCTACCAGACTCGGCTTCCTAAAAATGCACGTCTGCTTATTATGCTCCCTAGCTAAAAACCTTAGATGATTTTTCTATTACTCTTTAGAGTAAAAGCCAAAACTCAGTCTGGTATTCTAAACAGACTTATCCCTGGCCTTTCTTTATTCATTAACTCATTTAATAAATATTTACTTTGTACCTTTTGTGTGCATGGCACTGTGCTAGGTACAGGGAAATGATGGAGATAGAAATAGAACAGTCCTCATCCTCACCTGAGCTCACATTCCTTTTACCATTATCCCCACGCTCTGTAAATTTCCTTACTCGCATCATGCCTTTCATATCTCAGCGCCTGGGTGATGCTGTTGTTGGAATTTGCTGTGATATTTTGCCTCCCTTCACGGCTCTCTAATCACCTCCTCTGGGATATGTTCTCTCATTTCTCTAGAACAGAGTTAATCATTCTCTACTCTTTGCACCCTTAAAACTTTGTTTATTCCAATCTAGTGGGAAGACTAACACATTAATAAATGCCATCCAGTGATGTAGAATCTGAAATGAAGGTGGTTTACCAATGTAAAGGTGCACAGAGAAGGACATAGTAGACCACTTTTTTTTTTCAATTGAGTTATAATCGGTTTACAATGTTGTGTCCACTTCTGGTGTACAGCACAATGCTTCAGTCATACATGAGTATACATGTATTCATTTTCATATTACATTTTAACATATCATTAAAGCTACATGACTTCCCCACTAAAATGTGAGCTCTGTGAAGGAAGAAACCGTATCTTACTCATTTTTGTATACTCGTTGCTCAGCAAGATCCGGTCCGTTACTGGTGCTCAGTGCTCACAGAGCTGCATAATTGTTCTCTTTTTCAAATAGTCTCAAAGTACTTTTTAACATTAAAACAGTAGCACACATTTGTTTGAGACACAGAGAATTAACTCCTGACTCGGCAGTTTAGTCTTAGTCTGAGTAGAGATAATTACCTTTTTTAAAGTCAGGTGGTATGGGAAGTAGGAGATTGGAGCTTGACTATTTGGCACCATTTGTACAACATCAACATTAGTTTTGTCGGAATTATTGACCCTTGTTAGACATTTCAATTTCGTGTCCTTTAAGGACTGTGATTCTGTGCTGCTTTTTTGGTAGTAACTGCATAGTGGGCACTCAGTGTATGTATACCGCACTCTCCAGCCTGAGTTCCCATCAGCCCTCTTCCGTACTTTGTAGTACAAAGTCGTAACAGATAAGGCCTTGTGGGTCCCTGAATATGGCATGTTACTCATACAGACCCATATGCCTGGGCTGTCTTCCTTTCTCCACACTTCCCTCTATCATCTCCCATCCTCTTCTCCTTCCCCACTTACCCCCACGAAAAACTCCAGCTCTGTTATCACCTCCTGAGGGAAGCCTTCTCTCTCACTCCCGGGAGACTTAGGTGCACCTGCCTTTAAGTAGCCCTGGCTCATAGGACACGATTTCCCAGAATGCAGTATCTAGTTCATTACACAACTAAAGTGACCTCTCCTAAGAGAGAAGGACTGTCTCCTGAGGACAGGGACTGCTTTTCTTGATTTGATAGTACAAACACTTACAGAGTATTGGCACAGAGTAAGCTCACAACAACCGTCTGCTGATTAAACAGCAGTGATGACTAACATATATTGAGTATATTGTGCTTAGCATCGTAAAGTGCAGAGCGAGCCAGTGAGGTGGATTCCTTGTTACAGTAGGTCTTGAGAATATAAACTAGGTTAAACGAGCTAGCACTAGAATAAATTTATCTGTTGCACCTCTGAACAGAGGTGGCATGGCTTTTCCTCTGGGCTGATTTCCATAGTAGTTTGCTGTTCTGCTCAGCCCTAGCAGTTGAGAGTAGGTGCACTACAAGTGCATATCCACGGTAGGTGTGGTCACAAACTCTGTCAAAGGCATCACTCAGAAGAGCAATTTTTATGTGTGATTTGCCTCAAAGAGATGCAGCCCATTTCTCTAAAATGCACCAGTGGATTAAGTCAGATTAACAAACTGTACTTGGAGCACAATGTCCCCTGTCCCATAGAATGGGTTTTGTTAAATTGGCCTTTGAAGTGATGTTACCAGGTCATGTGAATGGATGCTTTATAGTTACATAGAACTTACCCCTTCATGTCTATTGCAAGGATGCAGTGTCTTAAGGACATTACTATATCACACAGTTTTCCTTTTATAAATTTTCTTGACAGAAATGTTTCATTAAATTTTTAAAATCAGAAACAGTTGTGCTTTTCCTGAGAGATGAGCTTGCTTTTTTCCTTTTGGGCACTGTGGGTTGTGTAACTGATGAGGCTTATCTTTTCTGCATAGCATCATGGGAGGGGTAGATACAAGTTTGTGACCCGCCTGTTACAATTGTGTGGACCATCACAGTACATTTAGTTATAACTCTCATTCTTGACTTTATATTTCTTTATCCTTGTTTTGTTTTGTTTCTTTTCAAATAATTTTATTTCCTTCATTTGCATTATATGTATTCCTTAGTTACGTTAAATCATTTTTGAAGCTAGATTAAGTACATATACACACAGATATACATATGAATATAAATTCCTAAAATAAATTTAGATGATAAAAGTTAGACCTACCTATCAAGTAGGCTTTTTAAAACCAGGTTGCTTCTTCATGATTTCATGTTTGCTATTAATGTTCTGTTTTGCTTCAGGGCATTTAGCAAGATTCTTTTGGATTCCTATCTCTTTTTAGCTCAGTTCAACACTTATATTAAAGCTTAGTTAAACATGATGTGTTAATATTTTAAATCTATATAATCTGTCTCTTGCTCAAAGCACTTGTCATGGTGCAAACATTGTCATCTAATGTACTATAAAGGTATATTGAACTTTATAAATGCAGGACTGAACTCCAGAAAATGTCAGGGAGGGGCATGAGTCTCATTTCTTTATGCTAAATAATGAGACCTGCTTTAAAAGTGTGTATTGATCTTGGACTTTGTTCTAAAATGTGAGTGGTAAGTAGTCTTGCGCAGCACTTACGGACACTACAGTGTTAATGGTGGTTAGCTCAGCAGAGTGGTGAACGGCCCAGGCTCTGGGGCTAGGCCCCTTGAGGTTGACCATCTGATTCAGAGCAGACGCTTTAACCTCTTTGCTGCAGTTCCGTCGTCTGTGACATGAGGAATGGTAACAGACTGACCTGTTGGGGTTGTAGTCTCTAGCGTGTGGTAAGCATGCAGTAAGTCTTGGTCATTAGTATTTTTAACATATAGTATAATATTTTAGCATCTGTGTTGTTTATTTTAATTTTTAGGTCTCTTGCAGCAGAATGGGGTAAATACGGAATGCGTTTCAACATGATTCAACCGGGGCCTATAAAAACCAAAGTAAGTTTTGGTTTGCTTATCATCACATTTTGAGTGATTAAGGAGTGAAACATCGATAGCTGTATTCTGATGTGTGCAGGACTTCCCAGGCACGTCTGAGTTTGGGGTCTTGGTGGTAGGGAAGAGGGTTTTGCCATTATCCAGTGTAAGAATTAAAGAGGTGGGCAGGAACACAGCAGCTAAACATCTCCTTCATAAGGTCTATTTCAGTGTCGTAATCATTCTGAGATCTTTTATGCCATCAGTTTTGGCATTTTGTCTGATTTGCTTTAATCGTCTGTTATTGTCTTATGTTTCTTTCTTTCTTTTTTTTTTTTTTTACTGTATTTTAAGGTTCTTACTTTGACATCCTTTTTTTTTTTTTAAATCATGGAAGTGTAACTGTACTTTTAATTTAAGAGATGCTTTAGAAATTCATCATACAGGCGTGGTCTTGTTATAGGCAGCATTTTCTTCGACTTGTATCTGTGCCTTTTCATTTGAAACACTCAGTTCCGCATGTCTTCGAATTCCCACATCTCTCTGATTAAACGCCTTCCGACGGCATGGATTTCACTTGTAATCGGTAATCCTTACGGACACTTACTGCAGCTCATAATTACCACTAGCGCTGTTACGGATGTTGCTCAGAAGGTCCGCAGAGTTCTCTGTTCTCTCATATTACCCCTGATAACTTCACTCTCAGACTTCTTTTCATTTTCTTATAAAGCGAGAATGTATAATCCCAACTGAGGTGTAGCTTTGGAGGCCAAGTGAAATCTGCTAGCTTGTTTCAGCTGCATAAACTGAAAATAATGCTCAGGAGCATTTTGGCTTGTAAGTGGTTCTAGGGTATTAAATATTAACATGGAGATAGTTGTATTAGTTTATTTAGCAGTTTGAAGGGTGAAAAATGGAAAGAAGTACCTACATGAGTGAAACTTGATTGAATATCTTACTTGTTTGGCACTTCAATAATAAAAATAAAATGAATGGAAAAATAATTCAAATGCACATATTAAAACACATGATTGAGAACAGTGCTGTGCTAAGCACTGTCTTAAAAGGAATAGTCGTAGAAGCTTCTTTCTAGGACTTCAATATCTCAGGAAGACCATCTGCATTTGAAACATTTATTTACTGTGTGCCTACTGTATGCAAAGGTGCTAAGAAAGATACAAAAACGTTTGTGACAAAAAGCTTGCCATCAAGGAGCTTTTAGTCTAACAGTAGAGGTGTGAGATGTATGCTTATAACAAGCATATAGTTTTAAAGAGATTAAAAGAAAACTGAAGTCTGGCAGCTCTCTAGCCCTGACAGAGCCAGGATTGGACCTTTACCACCGTTTGTCTGATGCTTTGTGCCTGCCCACGGAGAGCTGAAGGCCTCAGAAGGAGCCCGTGTGTGCTTGTTCTGTCTCCTGTCTGTGTTATTGAAGAAAATCGTCACCTATACTTCCAGGCACTAGAGAAAAATCTAACCGTTTTTATTTTATCACTGCACATGCATCCTTATCTTGCTCTGCTCCTTCACATCATTAACAGAAGGCAGAATTTGTTTGGCAGATTCAGTTACGGTTTTTCTCTCTCTGGCACCTAGTTGAATTTAATATTCCTGCATACTTGTTTTCTTCTTTTCCTATTATTTTGAGAAGAAAGGAGAAGAAAGGAATTTCCTCTTAAATATTTCCCACTTTGGTTATTCTTCTGTGTTTTCTAAGTCAAATGACACTAACACCCCGCATCCACCACACAGCTTGCGCGCTCTTCAGCATACTTCCATGCACGTTTTCTCATCTCAGACAGCAGGTTTGCAGGGTAGCTAAGACAGGCATCCTCATTTTACATATAGAGAGACTAAGATAAAAAGGTTATATTTTCTAGTGGTTTTTTTAAAGGTCAGTATTAGGTAAAATGAATATGAAAGAATTTGACAAAATTCTCTGGTGCTTATAGGCCTAAGGTATGAACAGGCTACCAAAGTAACATTCCATTTAATGCAAATTTGTTTAAATAGGAAAGGGGTTACATTAAGAAAAAATAACTATTTTCTTATTTTCTAAGGGTGCCTTTAGCCGTATGGATCCAGCTGGAGCATTTGAGAAAGAAATGATTGAAAGAATCCCCTGTGGTCGGCTAGGAACTGTGGGAGAACTTGCAAATCTTGCTGTTTTCCTTTGTAGTGATTATGCTTCTTGGATTAATGGAGCTGTAAGTATTGTTGTCTTTCCCAACTTTTTAGGGAAGTGGATTGTAGAACCAGTCTTGACAACGTTGAATATACATATGATTTAAAGCATTTAATTAGCTACATTTAATATATTATTTATAATTAAAAATACAATTTATATAATTAATATTATAATTAAAATATTAGTATACATTATTTAGCTTATGGAATTTTTTCATTAATAAATTAATTTTATTAAATGCAAATTACTATAGTAGACATGCCTCTAACATGATCTTTAAGATTGGGTAGAATTTACAGGGAAATATATACAAGATCTTGTGGTAGCTCACAGTGAGAAAAAAATTATGCTATAATGAATTTATATATGTTCATGTATAACTGAAGAATTGTGCTCTAGTTGGAATTTGACACAACATTGTAAAATGACTATAACTCAATAAAAAAATTTTTTTAAATAAATTAATTAAAAAATAAAACAATAAAAGATGATTGGGTAGAATTTGAAATTGTGGAAATGATGGAGAAAGGATTTTAAAAGAGCAAATCAATTTAGGCTTAATCATCAGTTTTATCTTTAAAACCTGGGCTTTGATTGAAAGTACCAAGGAGAGAGAGTCCATCCAATTAGGAGGCAGAAATGGCTAATGGCTCAGAAACTTTTTTAAAAGAAGTTAGTTTCACAGTTTTTATTACTGTTTTGCAGGTCATTAGATTTGATGGAGGAGAGAAAGCACTTATTTCAGGGGAATTCAACAGTCTGAGGAAGGTGATGCCATTTTTTGATTATAATATTGACAGCTAGGAGACCAAGCTTAAAAACACACAAGGATCACATTAAATTGATTTTTTCTTTTTGTGTTAGGTCACCAAGGAGCAGTGGGACACAATAGAAGGACTCATCAGGAAGACAAAAGGCTCCTAAGACTACCTTGGCCTTCATCTTGGTCATAATGGAAATTGGACAGACTACCTATAATCTTTTGAATATTTTCAAGTCTAATAGAGCCTAGTAGATTGTTAATTAGCAAACATCAAGTGTGTATTACATGCCACGCCAATGGTAGGTAGATCTTGTGATAAATAAGATAAATAAGGTGGGATAACAACCCTTCAAAGAATTTTTTAAAAATTAAAAAAAAAGGGGGGGGAAGGGAATGAAGACTTTGATAGAGGTAAAAAGTGCTTAGAAGTGCAAAGAAATGAACAGGTATTTGTAACCTGGAAAAATCAGGAGAAATTAATGGTGGAGGTAGCATTTCAATTACATATTAAAACCATGTCTTTGGTGGTGATGACTAAAAGGAAATAGAGGATTTACAGAAATCTAATGGACTTTGTCTTTTCAGTGTGTTTCCTTTTCAGTGGACTGATGAATTGTCTTCTTCAGAGAGCTCAATATTAATTCAAACAAGTTTTTGCCAAAACCTATTTTGTAGCCAGATGCTTTATTTGGTACTGAGAATAAAACATGAATAATCTACAGCCTTTGCCTTCTTGAAACTCATTATCTAGCAGGATGGACAGACCTGTAAATAATTATTTACAATGCGTTGCGATAACTATTATTCCAGCAATGTCAAAGTGTGGAGAAGGAAGTAATTCATTCTGTCTCCAGAGTTTAGAGAAAGTGACACCTAGGAGATAGCATTCTGTTTCAGCTTTTAAAGGAGAATATATTCTCTGTGTAGAGAAGATGAACAAAGCTTATAAAATATTTTTATGTATGATTTTATTTCATTCCATGTTTGGTTTGACTGTCATCCTAAGAATCAAATAAGAAAGCCACAATCTGAAGTTATGTAGCTGTAATTTTGAGTTTATATTATAAATATTACTCCTAAAAATGATTTTTATATGTAATCCAAAAGAAAAATGTAAGAAAGTTGAATAGGCATTTCAGAAATAAAACGGTATTTGAATGTCCAAAATAAAAATAAAATAATCAACTTTATTGGTGGAGAAATGCAAATTTAAAAAAATGAAATACTACCATGTACTCACCAGAAAGGCTAAAATTAAGAAATTTTGAATGCTAAGTATTGGTGAGGGTGTGACACAGTGGAAATTTTTACACATTGCTTGGTGGGAGGTTAAATTGTCAAGACTTTGAAAAGCCATTTGGCAGTATCTGCTAAATTTGAACATATGTACACTTCACAACCCAGCAATTTCACTTTTAGGTTTAATCAAACTAACAGAAAAGGGTATGTATATATACCTTCTTCACCAAAAGAACAAAAGAAGAATGCTCACAGCAGCGTTGTATTTGGCATAGCCCAAACTAGAGGTAACCCAGTGTCCACCAATAACAAGGCAAATAAATTGTGGTATATTCATGCAGTGGGAAGTTAAATAACAATGAGAATGCATAAGCAGTTGCTACACAGGTAAGAGAGACTGAAGGATACAGTTGTGTAATTCTACTTACATAAACTTCAAAAGCAGCTTAGCTGTGGTATTGGAAGTCAAGATAGTGGTTAATTTTAGGGAGAGAAAGGGAGTCATAATGAAGCAAGGCTTCTGGATTCCTGGTGATGTTCTGTTTCTTATCTGGGTAGTGGTTACAAAGGTGTATTCATTTTGTGATAATTCATAATTTTTTGAGTACTTTTAGAAGTCACAGGTCAATTAAAAATTTAAAAAAATCAATGGTGTGCAAATAGGCTTGTAGGGAAGCCTCTCTGAAGAAGCTAGCAGTAAGAAGATCGGGGAAAGAACATTCTTAGGTCAAAGCAGCAGCTAGTGCAAAGGTCCAGGGCTGAGCAACCCTAAGGAGCAGAAAGCTGCGGCGGGACCGGGGGTTAGGGGTGTGTACCTTTGTCAGTTGTATGTGTTACAAATTGTTGGAGGAGGTCATCATGAGGATGTGACTGCAGGTTGACCCAAGAGCCGGATCCGGGTCATCTGAGGCTCCTCACCACCTCCCCAGTCCTGGAATGGACATTGGACCCACCGTTCCCACAGCCAGAGCTGTTCCAGAGAAGCAGCCTTGAGTGAGAAAGGTGCTGTTGAGACCATGTGAACTGAATGCATGACCGAACCAGTTTAAAGGCTCTAGCGAGACTCTAAGATTCTGGTGGACGGTGCAGAGATTTACTCTTATACCTAAGCCAAACATTGTGTGTAAGTTTTCTTGCTTATTAAACCTGCCGCCTCTCAGTCTGCAGAGGTCTGACTCTTTCTCACGTCTTTCCTTGCCCTCTGGGTACCAGGGCCAGTTTCAGATTTCACCTGGGTAACTCTCAAGGTTGTGAGCCAACATAAATGTCTTCTTACATTCTGATGTTTGGTTTCTCAAACGACAAATAGATTTACTCTTAATAGTATATTTTCGGGAACAGAGTTCTTAATTTCAATAGATTCCAATTTTTCAATCTGTTTTTTCATAATTGGTTAAGGAATTTTTTACATGCACGAGGCATTGGAGATAATCTCTTGTTGTCTGCATACACTTACTGTTTAGATTAATAATATACTTGGAATGAATTTTGTGATACGAGGTGGGTGTTGTATAAGCTATCTTAAGTTTGGCCTTTCAGATGGATTTTCCATTCTTCATTCTGTCCTCTGCTCCAGGAAGCTGGCCTGTCACATATAATTGTGACTGATTTAGCTGCATTGTAAGAATTTCTTTTCCTGGTAATGCTCAGGAATTAAAGTCCATCATGGTAGGTTGGGTGCTGGATTTATGGCCATTATTACTATCAGTACTCTAGGAAGCCCCCTCAGATATCCTTCTATCAGACTTTTTGTTGTGGTTTTTCTTTCTTTCTCCATGCTACTATTGTAAGAGTGCCAAACCTGATCTCGTTATGGTGAATACTGTGTAATGAGCAGCTGATTACCTACAAGTGAAATGTTGGAAAATTCTGTATATTCCTCTGTTTGTCTGGAGAAGATCTTTCATAAAGAAATACTTGATTATGTCCATTGGGCAAAAAAAAAAAAATCCAGATCTTCGGGTATTTTGAGATTTGTTTGTTTGTGTATCTTACTGTCAGAAGCACCTGTTAATTCAGTGAGGTATCCAGTAATTCACTGAGTCAGGCAGGTTTATGTTTACTTAGATTTCTTAGGCTTTAATAATTTGAGCAACCTACATTTTCACCTGGATTGATCATGGGTTACATGTCCACTGACTTTTTGAAGAAGAAAACAAAAATACAAGAGATTATTTTCCTCTTTATTTATTCTTAATAGTTAAATTCAGCCTAAGGTTCAGTGCTTCCATTTACACACTAGAAGCAAAGCCAGTCTGCTCACATCACATCATTTGATAAATTTTACTTTTTGGCAATCTCTTTCTGATTATTCTTGGGGGAAAGAGATAACCTCACTTTTTTGTTATTTCTATGAATTGAGAAAATCAGTGATTACTTTATAGCATGGAGACATTCAAACTAACCCAGAACCATTAATTCTTTGGTGGTAACTATAAATTTCAAACAGGCACGTCTCTCATAGCTTGCCGCTTCACATTCAAAAATCAGAACTCACCAGTCATTACATGTACAGCTGTAACCAGTAGAGAATATTTTAGCTACAAATACATGAAACTGTGACTTGGATTGTGGCTCAAAAGAATGTTCTAGAATCACCTTTCCTTAATAAGATACATGATTGCAGTTAGCATCTCCCTTAGCTGTTCTTTTAAACTCATTTGAAATTATTTGCAGATAGAGCAATTTTGAATGCTGATCTCAACATGAAACAGAATTCAGAGAATACACAAAGTTATCAATGAGGTAACATTCAACAAGCAGGGTGCTATGAATTTGACATTAAAATTCATTTATGTAGTAAAAAGTAAAGTTGAAAAAAGTATTTTCAGAGGCAGCAGTCACCGTCTACATAGAAAGAAAATCCAGGAAGTATGCAAATTACACACCAGGATACTTGATATATAATTTAATCAGAGGATACATAGAATACAGAAGTTTACTAGAATAATTATAATCTACAACACATGAAAACAGTTTAGAAAATGGATTAAGGTCACATTCTTTGACAGTAGCTTCGTTGAAAATACAAACGTAGAATGAGACATTCATGCGATGTCCAGCGCTGCCCTGCCTTGTCATCAAATCAGCTCAAACCAATCAATTGGTATGGATTCAGGCAGCAGATGTGTTGTTGATTAATAAACTAAATCTTGCCTAGTGAGATTGTTAACCTCATAGAAGCACACTCAACTAACTACTGATTGATATTTTGGTACTTAAGATGCAAAAGCACATTTCTTCTAATTGGAAATATAGCTTAGAACTATATTGTGGGGCAGACCTACGATTGTCTGAAATAAGAATGCTTGGCTTGATCATTCTTCTATTCAGCGACAAATGTGCACTCACACATCAGAGACTAGGATTTTAGAAATTAATCCTGGTGGAATTTTTAGGGAAATCTTGTCCAACTATATTTATGGAAGCAAGAATGTGTTAGGTTTTTTTTTAATTGGGTGTATTGACTGGCCTAAGCACAGACATTCTGCTTTTCAATCATATGTTTACAAAATCTGTACATTACAAAGAGTATAGAAACAAGCTGAAAAGAATGTGCCACACATCCTGGATAAGTATCTATATGCAGTTAAATTTACAGATACAAAAGAAAATACAGCCTACTTCCCTTATAGTGCAGTTATTTTTAGATACAATGTATCACTAGTAAATGGTCGCAGCCATCAACTCTAGTTGTCCCCCGCAGAGAGAATGAGAGCAAGATCCGTTCGATACAGCTTCCCTCCGTCCGACAAAGCCATGATGCTTTTCTTGTATGTTGGAATATTGTTAATATCCAGATCCTGTACAGAACATAGATAGCATTATATTCCAGTTAAATATGGAAGTGAATTAACCACTGTCAAGTGATAAAATGTGAGAGAAAACTGCTTGTTACATCAATCCATTAAGGGCTGGATTAAATTCTTAGATGTGAATAAATCACAAGGTTGTTTTTGAAATCTGTTTATCACAGTGAAACACTGACTCAGGCTAGTACCAGATCAGGTTAAGAGTTGCAATCTACTTCTGCTCCTCTGTAAGTTTTTAAAGTAGATTTCAAGAAATGAATGTGTGGTTGCTCCTGGATGGATCTGTCAAGTCTGCTTAAGAAGTAAGTGGCTAGGTAACTAGATTACCTGTTTATTCTTCTCACACAGATCCTTCAGTAAAGCATCTAGTTCATTTTCATCTATGTATCCATTGCCATCCTGAGGGAGGGGTAATAAAATAGGACATAAGTAACTTCATCCATTAAAATGGGGAATGTAGTAAAATGGAAATAATTAAAAGCTTCAGAAAATCTTCCTACTGCATATTGGCAGATATTCTAACCTCTATGTCAGACCCTCAAATTTTTAACTGCTGTGTAAAGTTCTAAAATACATGTGAATTGCCTCTCATTCAGCACCTCACATTTGTAAAATCCTTTGAACTTTTCAAAGTGCTTTCACATTTAGTATTTCACTATATGTTAACAATATCACCACCTCCTACTGAAGTAAATAAGCACAAATATTTTCATATGAATGAGAACATAGGCTTGGGGAAGCTGTATTACTGGTCTGATGTTACACCAGGCAGTGGAAGAGCTGTACCAGAGCCCATAAAGGACTGATACTGGGTCCAGGAGTAGAGAAATTAGAAGAAACAAAGCGTTATCTTACCATATACAACATGGGAGGATTCTGCTGGATATATATTTTTTTTAGATTTATTCATTTTGTAATTCATTTTTCAGTTTTAGTAGGTAGCATTGTTGCAATCTGACTGCACATATACAATGTATTGCATGTAAATTCATATACATAATATACTGCACGTATTTTAAAAAATTTACATATATGTACTGTTCATTGTTTCTAAGAATGTTTATATAGTTATCAAAGGAATAAAGCCAACCACAAAATAAGAATTAATTTAAAAAGATGCATACATCCTGCTATTAACAGCAACATTCTTTATAATTGCCAAGATATGGAGGCATCCTAAGTGCACATCACTACATGAGTGGATAAAGAAGATGCAGCATGTATATGTAATGGAATACAACTCACACATAAGAAAGAAGGATATTTTGCCATTTGTGGCCCTTCATTCACTTTGTTTTCACTTCAAAAACCAGAATTTTATAAATGGTATAAACATTTCCATTGTGTCAAAAATAGCAAAACACCTAGAAATAAACTTAGCCAAGGAGGTTACCTAGACTCTGAAAACTGTAAAACATTGATGAAGGAAATCAAAGATGATAAAAAGAAATGGAAAGATATCTTGTGCTCTTGGATTGGAAGAATCAACATTATCAAAATGGCCACACTACCCAAAGCAATCCACAGATCCAATGCGACCTCTGTCAAAATACGACATTTTTCACAGAACTAGAACAAACAATTCCAAAATTTATATGGAACCATAAAAGACTCCAAATTGCCGAAGCAATCTTTGTAGGTCTCTCTTTTTTTTCCCTTCTTTTTGTTCTCTTTTCTTATGGCTTGAAAACTAAAGAAGTTCCTTTAATATTTGTTGTAAAGCTGGTTTGGTGGTGCTGAATTCTTTTAGCTTTTGTTTATCTGTGAAGCTTTTGATTTCTCCACCAAATCTGAATGAGAGCCTTGCTGGATAGAGTATTCTTGGTTGTAAGTTTTTCCCTTTCATCACTTTAAATATATAGTGCCACTCCCTTCTGGCCTGTAGAGTTTCTGCTGAAAACTCAGCTAACAGCCTTATGGGAGCTCGCTTACATGTTACTTGTTGCTTTTCTCTTGCTGATTTTAATATTTTCTCCTTATCCTTAATTTTTGTCAATTTGATGACTATGTGCCTTGGTGTGTTCCTCTTTGGGTTGATCCTGTGTGGAACTCTCTGCACTTCCTGGACTTGGGTGACTGTTTCCTTTCCCAAGTTGGGGAATTTTTTAGTTATTATCGCCACATAACTTTTCTCAGGTCCTTTCTCTCTTTCTGGGACCCCTATAACGTGAATATTAGTGTGCTCCAAGTTGTCCCGGAGTTCTCTTAAACTATCCTCATTTCTTTTCATTCTTTTTTCTGTTCTGCAGTAGTGATTTCCACTAATCTGTCTTCTAGCAAATTGATCTGTTCTTCTGCCTTATTTAGTCTGTTCTTGGTTCCTTCTAGTGTGTTATTCATGTCAGTGATTTTATCTTCAACTCAGAGTATTCTTTATATTTTCCAACTCTTTGCTAAAAACTTTGCTCTGTGCATCTATACTCCTCTTGAGTTCTCTGAACATCTCCATCATTATTTTAAACTCTTTCTCAGATAAATTACCTATTTTCTCATCACTTATTTCTTCTTCTCAGATTCTATCTTGTGCCTTGGCCTGGGAGATATTCCCCTGCTGCCTCATATTGTCTATCTTTCTATTTGTATTTTTAGGTAGGCAGTTACCTTCTCAACCTTGGAGAGGTGGCCCTTTGTGGGCCTAGGCATCCCTACTGCTGGATATTTTCATCTAGCTTAATCCTCATTCTACCCTGCAAAGTGAGTATTACTATCTCATTTACAAATGAGGAATTGAGGTTCAGAGGAGTTTGGTATCTTTCAAAGCCTCACAGGAGATAAAGTGTGGCATGGGAATTGATTCAAATTTATCTAATTTGGGATATAATAATTCACTTCTTATGACAAGAATGAATTGGGTGAGTAATTTTAATAGTTCAGGTTTCTTTTAATATAATCTTGAGTTTGAGGCTTTTTTCTCTTTGTGAGCATTTTCCAAATTTTTCTAGAGTCAAATTATAGATAAGAAAAAAGCTTTACCTGATCATATAACTCAAAAGCTTTATTGAACTCTTTCCCACACATTTTGACTCCCTAGATGATAGAGAAGAGAGCAAAGGTTAATATGTTACAATTATATATCTCACATTCTAACCTTTCAAAAAATATTCTTTATAGTAGAGAAAAAGAAAAATACCTGAAATTTAAGAAGAAAATTCTCCTGCACTGGTAGTAACCTTTTGAGAGAAAAATATTAATAGATTAGATTTTTTTGACAAATATCTTGTTATAATAATATTTGCATACTTCCTAAACTCACCTGGCCATCTCAGTTAATTCCAGCTTCCCATCATTATTTGAATCAAACAATTTCAGCTGAAAGACAGAATGCATTATTGTAGCCACTGAAGAATTATTTATTGCACGAAGGAGAAGACAATTCAAAATAAAGCATTTTCAGTTATCAATTATTTACACAGACAGCAAAATTCTAGAAACTAGCATCCGTTAACACTTTCAGTGTAAAATTTCAACTGTGACTTTCGTCAATTGCCAAAGTTTATCAGCACGATGCAGAACAGTCAGAGTAACAGCGATCTTAGGCTGGGCTTTTAGAACATAATTATTTTTCTTGCAAAGATGTGTTTATATGTATCACGATGTGGGAGAGATGGTGTCTGGCTGTATATAGCACATCCTGAAACTTTCCAAATAACAGTCCGAAATAAATAATTTGTTTCCCTCTTTTACAGCATCAAAGAGTACGAACAGAAGTAATAGGTAGATAATAGGTATAAACCCTTCGAGAGTAGAATTTTTGAGGGAGTTTGAATAGTTTTATTTCTCTTGGACACTAGGTACTCGATAAAGCTCCCTACCTCCCCACTGCACTATACACATCATACACCAAGACATACCCGGGTATAAACACATTCATATCCATATTTGGGAAGCATTTACGTTTTTAGACAAAGTTTCCAACTATTGCTCTAATATATTACATAGGAGGACTGCATATGAAATCAAATGTATAAAATATGTGGAAAAGAGGCATCTTTGTTTTTAAAGAAAGGAATGTGATCATAAAGGTTATAGGTTTGGTGAAGTCTTTTTAGGGAGATAAGGAAGAGCATTCTGTGGTTTCAGATATTCTAAGAATCCTTCGTAGGAGGTAGATTTTTTCAGGACCTGATACTGATACAACATTTTATAATCCATTGACTGTAAGCTCAAAAATTGTCACACCAGCAAGTTACTGGACTCCAGATCACACAGTTCAGTGTCCACAGGGAATTATTTCCCTACATACAAATTTTAATTTTAATTAGTTCTTGATTAATCTGCTTCCGGGATTTGAGCTGGTTTATGACATTTAGTCAGACACGCCAGGCCAATCCAACAGGGGAAACTCCCCTCTGAGTGGTTTTAAAAGGCTGCTTCAAATTTCTACCTGGAGAGGAGTCTTTAAATAGACATCCCTTGAGATTGGCATAAAACACAAAGTTGATAGATGTAGGTTATTGTTCATTTCCCAAAAGTTATTCAGAGTCTAGATCTGCCCACTGTGACACGTGTATGCTAATGCTGTGATAAATGGAAATGTGATGAGGAATTAAAGAGCTCACTTCCTTACAATGAAAACTTTTTCAATTGTTGTGAAACTAAAGATTAGACCTACTTTATAATAATTACCACTGTATAGTGAATAAAGTACTGGTATAGTTCTAATGTTTTTTTTTTAATCCCACATAAAAGTAGGCTGATAGGCCGAAAGCAAACCTGTTCCATCAAATATAATCAAATCCTTTATAAGATTATTCCTCAGGAAAAAAGTCTAACTCCTTTGTTGGTATAATATAATTGTTGTAATAGGCACCTATATTTTGCAGGTTATTTATTTAAATCAGTGAGGTAAGAATTCACTGTACATTGATAATACTTAAAGCATATATATAAATACATGTACTGACTGGGTAATTTGAAACTGTGAATTTCAAAAATTAACTAGTTAAAATAATGTTTCCAAAAATATTGGCTGATGACTTAATCAGTTTGGCAAAGATTTTTCCTCATAGTCCTAGTGCTGCGAGTCAAAATGAACAGACTCTACCCACCTGAAAGTTAATTAACTTCATGGGCATTGGATTATTTTGCCTAGAAGTTCATCAACTTATTTGTTCATTCGTTCCTAAAACATTAAGTGCCTATGTATAAAGCAATTTTCTTAGTGCTATTAGCAACATTCTACAGCAGCTCTTGGTTATACTATTTATGGTAGCACCAGCTCAGGGAATATTCGGATTTCCTCACCCAAAGCACCAAGAACAATATTCCAGAATAACAAGAATCGAAAGAAAGAAGCAGGAAATGCCCCTTTTTTAAGTCACTCAATGACTGAAGTAGCTGGACGTTTTCTTTAAACTTCAACAAAATCTATGATTTCCTAAGACATGATAAAAATGGATCAGAACCTCTATAATAAATGAGTTTTTAGTGATACAATTTATATATATAAAATGTAACTTACATATATATGTTATATAATTTAGTGATATGGCTTTGTAAGAATAACAAGGGATCTTCTGATAGATGAAAATTACCTCGCTCCACAGAAAGGAAATGCTCATGTGTTGCGTGCTTGTAACACTCAGCCTTACAAGGTGTAACCACCCTAGTTATTTCACTTTTCAAGTGAAATGATACTTATGTGCATGTGATGCTCACAACCATGGTTTATTTACTTCCTCCTGTGTAGCCTCGGGAATTAGCCAGAGCACAGTAATATTTCACAGGCTCTTGGCTACAATATTTCCAAGCCCAGTCTTACCATTAGGTCCGTATACTCGGCTAGCTTTGTATCATCAACAGTCTTGTTTGCTTTTTCCAGCAGGTCCTTTAGAAAGTTCTGTTAAGACAAAAAACAGTCAGATAAATTTCATCAAGAGCAAACAGTCTGCTTTCATTTCAGCCTGCCTTGAAATGGAACACCCCAGGAATACGAAGAAAGTCTCTTTCTGAGGGTAGAACTGGGTAAGGAGAGGTGCTTACAAGGGAGGTCCTCTTGGCGTTCCAGCAATGACGCTGCCTTTGACAGGCCTTTTACTGAGAACTGATCTGTTACCATCTATACTAGGCTGTTCTATGCTTTTATGATTTCAGTTAGAGTATCTGGATTACGCACTGTGTAGGAATCAATCAGAGGAAAAACTTGTTAAACCAGCCAGCCCAATGAATGCATTTCTACCTAAGGATATCTTCACAGATATTCGTATGACTCTGCTGCAAGAGACACAAGGGACCCCGCTATGCCTTCATAAGGTATGTGAACAATTATCAACAAACAAGATGGAAATACACCCCTAATTTCAAGTGCATTTTATGCCCGCACAGGCAGTTTTCACATCAGTTTACGGCCAAAATGAAGTTCTTCTCACGAGAGGGCCAGTTGGTTAGCTTTGGGGCTTGATGCAGTCCAAAGCACCTTGGTTAGAACGTGTCAGCTGCCTGTGCAAATTAAAGCAGTTGACTGCAGATGTTACCTAATCTTTGTAGAATACGTGAATCACATCAAAGTAGAGATTAATGTGGGAAGGATGAAAATGATGATTATTAATTTGACAGTTAAAGTATAGGAGTGAGTTTAATTTTTTTAACAGAGAAATAAATCAAATAAAGGCTTTACAAAAGTTTGCCATATAAATGGCAATGTAAGTACTTACGCATATAACAGTCTTCATTTTGTCTAGGGCTATTCATTTGCAACTTCTTTCTTTGTTCAGAAAATGAATTAATGCAATTATGGAAAACTGAGCAGATACTATGTTCAGACATTATTGAAGGATTGGGTTTCTCCGATTGTGCAGCCATTTACCTCCCTCTCACATGTACTAGTTCTGCTGGACTGATTTAACTTCATTATTTTCAAGGAAGGAGATCTTTCTCTTGGCTTGATAAATTTATTCTCACTTCAGACATTCCACTTCAAATCCAAAGTGAAGCATGGAAAATTCAGTTATCTGTTGGGGTGAATTTTATTTTTGAACCTTATGAGGCTTTTTGTCAGAGACTAATTGGGTTAAAAATCCTCACCAGAGACTGAAATGGTGGTCACAAAAATAGCCTGGAAGAAACTTCGGGACGCTGAGATTCAAAGTCGTGTCTGAGAGCAAGCAATGTTTTACTCTATTATGGATCTTAAAATTAGCTTTCTTGAAAGATCCATTAAAAAAGAATGCCAACTTATCTTCAAAATTCCCCAGAGAGGAGTGCTTCTATTTAGAATCTCTTTTGAGAATAAAATTGAGAACAAAGAAGACCAGTATTAGAACTGAGCTTAAGTTTCCTTATGAACTTGAAATGATTTTTAAAATATATTTTTTGATCCAATAGAATAAAAACACAATAGTTTAACTTGTGGGCTCTCGGTTGCTAAGCTGCAAGTTTGTGAAAGACACTGTTTTTAGTAATTTCACATCAAAAAGGTTTACATTTCTAAGTGTTCTAGTTAAATATTTTAGCAGTTTTGCAGTGGTCCAAAGTGACCCAAATCATGTTAAGCTGTGACTAGGAGACCATATTTATATTCGTATTTTCCTGCATAAGCAGAAGAGGTAGCTTTTGATGACTGAAGCTTGAAAGCATGTGGTATTGTGGGAAAAAAAACCATTATTACCATTATCAGATATTCCGTGTCCACATCTGTGTTCTTTTCCCAGGCAGCTGTGTAATCTTGAAAAATATCTAATCTCTCTGAATTTCATTTCTCTGTTTGTGGTAATGGGACTCATAATACCTTCCCTGCAACTTTTCTGTGAGGATTAAATGTTAAAATACATTTCAAGCACCTAGTATTATGCCTGCCATATAGTAGGTGCTCAATAATTACTAATTTTCTTCCCTTTTAGTCATTCTATATCCTGAAGATAAGGAAAATAAGGTTTTCTGGACTGAGCAGTTTGGGGTCAATTTAAAGAAATGAGAGAGAGCTGATTTTGTATTTCTGAAAGGCTAGTAAATTACTGAGTTCATGACTAACATATTTATTGTGCCTGTATTTCACAAAAATCTTTCATGTGCAACATCGTTCTTGAGTTTCACAATAAATCTGAAAGAAGGTATTACTGCCCCCATATAAAAGATGAAAAAAAATCAGGCAGAATGATGAAGAGATCTGCCCAGAAGTAGGACTTGACTTTAGACCTTCCTGCCTTTTCCTTTACATCTGCCTTCTCCCGCACCAGCTCCTACGTACATCTGTGAGATAGGAATTGACCGATTCATTTTTTTCAAAGTTGCAGTTTTTCAGAAGTTTGACTATATCAGGACATTGTTTTTATTATTGTTACTGAGAGGCAGGAGGCTGCAGGGAATGTCTAGCGGCCCGGGAGGCAGACAAGTTTAAAGAGCACAGCTCTGTGTCTTATTTCTGTGTAGCCGTAAGTACATGCCCTAACTTCTCTTAACTTTTTTACTCACTGGAACAATACTGATCTCAAATAACTCACATGAAGATTAAATAAGATGTGTGTAAAGTACCTGGCCTATAGTAGGTGTCCAATTAATGTTTAACTTGAAAGAGGAATCTGTTTTATATAGTTGTTTAATTTATAAAATAAAGTGCCAAATTTCAACAAAAAGAACTGACTTATTCGCCTTAGTGTATCATTATCTATCCATCTATCTATCTGTCTACCTACCTACCTACCTACCTACCTACCTATTCATCCATCTATCTATCCATCTATCTGTCTATAATCTATCGTCTACCTCTTATATAACAATTTGTATAGACCACAGAGAATTCTAATTCCGCAATGCTGAACAGAATTTCAAAAAGTACTTGAAGTCTCTTTTTTGATCTGGTACTTCATTAATGATATGGAAGAGTGGGTGAAAATATGCCATTGCTCAACATTAGTTTCTTCTGTGGGAGGTTTTTTTAAAAAAGCTACAAAGTTCATAATTGTATTTGAAAGGAAAAAAATTTAAGCACAATATTTTCTTTGCTTACCTTAAGCTCCTCGGTTTCTATGAAGCCGCTGTGATCAGTGTCATATCTTCTCCATGTCTGTAAATAATTTTGGATAAGGAAAACCAAATACATTAAAAAAAAAAAAGGCAACCATTTTCCTATTTTAAGGAGCTTTCTGAAGACGTCACTCACTGACACAGCTTTCTTATACCTTCATGAACTCCTCACAGGACTTCAGCTGCTGGCATCGGAAAAGCAGCAGGAAATTCTCTTCCGTGGGTAATACGTGAGCCAGCTGCAAAAGATTTAAAAAGTTGTTGTAAGGAGCTTGAAAGCGAGTCTCACGTTCCCTGCTCTTAGTTGTTATTGAACATAGCTCTATTACCTAGAAAACCAGGGGAAGAAAAGCATTACAATCGATTTTCCCTTTCTGATCGTTCGTCCCTACGAAGCGCCGTCCCTGTTTCCGGGGCTTGGCTGCTCTTGAGCGAAGGCGCTCGGGCCAAGAAGCCGGCGCAGCGAGCGTCCGCAGGCAGCTCAGACCGCTGTGGTCTGGCCGCTTCTCATCTGCAGGACACACAAGCAGACACGTCCTGGTGGCTCGAACCCTTTTTCTGTGCCACAAATCAGGTCTTGCTCCTCTCAGGCCACATAGACCTGCACACATGGGGCCGTACATTTCATGTAAAATGAAAGAGACCACGAGAAATATGAATGTAGGGGAGGGGATAGAGGGAAAATAATGCATTCTCAAGTCTGAGAAGAAAGCTTACTAAGAGATTCAAAGCAACACAAACTCAAAACAATTCTAAGACAGTGGAGAGAGGTGGAAAAGATAATTCACAATGAACAGTGGAAACTGAATAGTAACAGGGAGTATCAGCTCTCAGATTTTTTGTTCCTGCTAAAAGAACATTTATTGCGCGAATCCAGCGCTTGGATTTTATTTTATGATCTCCATTTTGTGACCCTATGACATTTCTCCATTGATCTCATTTCATAACTTAAAAGCTCCTTTTTTTTTTTTTTTTTTTTTTGGAGGAAAGAAGGGCTCCAGATCCCATTTTAAGATGAATATAATCTATCTATTGCGTGCAGGGAAGGAGGGAGTTGGATTGATGGCCTCACTGAATATGTGAATTCTATTCCTGGCTCAGCTGCTAATTAGCTGTGTTCCCCAGCAACTCCCTCAGCCATTTCTGGAACTTAGCGCCCTCATCACTAAAATAAGGAATTGGAATAGAAACCAGTGTCTCTTAAATGTACTGGGTTCGAAATGACTTTGAGAATCCGTTAGAATCACTACATCGTCACCATTAAAGAATAAACCTACAGCACTGTATTTCATCTAATTCCCAGAAGGTAATGAATCCTGAAATACAGGCATAGACCCTCGTCTCTGGATTTTAGACCAAGAACCTGTGGTCTAGATCAACCTTAAGGGCAGCATAAGCTCCAAAATTTGTACTAAATTATAGGAAAGACTCTCACACTTTAAAAAAAAAAATTGTCCTTTTAGGTTTATTTAAAAAATTAAAATGTAATATAATAAAATGTGTCATTCTACCTTATCTGCAAGTAATCTCAATTTTTAATTATATTTTTTATAATATATCCTTTAACCCAGCTTATTTTTAGATCTTTGAAATAATAATCTCAAATTAGAACCAGACAGTTTATATACACTAATAATGAGATGAAACTAATGGACGGGGCCAGACAACTTATTAGGATGTTTAGTATGACTCAGAACGCATTTTTTAATTTATTTTGAAACAAATGTCACTACTATGGTTGTGCATTAATGCAAGCATTCATTTAGGAAACAGGGAGTAGCCAATGCCAACTCTTCCTTTATTTATTGGTGTGTAACTTGTCAGGTAACCACTTTGTAAGTTTTTGGTGGACTTCCCCATTGACCATCCGTTTCAGGAGGGTGAAGACTATTCTTTGTCTGCATCCCTTGAATCCTCAGTGGGATGCTCAACACATTAGGTGCCTGACATAAATGTTTGGGATTGGTTGATAATTTTACTTCATTAAGAATACCTACTTAACATGATTTATAGTGAGCATTGTTTTTCTATCTTCATTGCAATTTTCTATTTTGTTTGTTGTTTTGTGCAAAAAATAACAAGTTTTCTTAAAAATTTTCTACTTATTGAAACCCACCAAATACATGAAAACAGAAAAAAAATAAAGAGTTAATAAGCAATGACCATGTGTAAGATTAGGGAAATTTTAACCGTTTTGTTTCAAAAATTAAAGTCTAACTTTCATGATGTTCAGAGATCCCTACAATGTCAAATATAGAGATGGTAAAATTCTCTTCAGGTTTAGTGTTAATGTATATTTCTTTGTCCATGTCATTTTGGTTCTAGTTGGTTTATTTATAAGAAGACAACATTTTATCTACATGTAACATACTCAGACTTTTACTTTCATTGTGCTATTAATTTTGAACTGAATAACGTGCCATCCTGTTCTACAGATATTGTGGATAGGCATGTGGCTATAAAGAAACCACCTTTTTTAAGGTGTGTTTCACAATGAGGTGGTCCTGTGTTATCTGTTAGTCCTTCCATTGATGCATATGAATCAATATTCAAGTTTAAGAGCTGAGTACAGTAACTCTCCAGCTGTTGTCTCTGGACCATGTCCACAAAGTGCCTGAGGTCCTCTATAGAAACTGCTTTTTTTCCTCAGATTTGCTAAGTCACTGTTGTCCATAGAATTGTCCAGAACTGCCCGTTCCAAGATTACTGGTGATTTCTTAGTCCTTGGGCGGGCTGCCTCCCGGCTCTTTTATAAACTCTCAAAACTATTTTACGGATTGGAGAAGAGAGGAGAGAAAATCAACGGAATGTGTGGAAGGCAGATAGCTGTGGTTACAAGGAGAATCAGACCTTAATTTATGAAAACTGGTTGCTTGTCACTGAGAACGGGGAAGGAAAATTTTTTCTCCATTTGCCTGTATTCCCTATCAGTCTATATACATTTTGAGGAGAGGGTCTGTGTTTTAATTATTGTTTCTTTTCTGGCACTTGCACAAACTTAAGTAGGTATTTTAATGAACCAATGAATGAAGGCAGTTGACTATCTAGGGTCCGCATAGGCTGAAAGTAAGTGGAAATTAAGTTCCTTTGGAGGTAATTCAAATAACTTATCAGTGAGGTGTGGATAAAGGTTCGGGTGGACACTGTGATACACCATCCAGAGCTTTCTTTAGGTGCTAGGAGTGTTGCTGTGGTCTCAGCAGTCAGGTCTCTTAGAGCTGTATTCCCCAAGGAGGCTGAATTCCATGACCTATCAGCATGGGGATATGAAACCTAGCCTTCTCAGTCAAAATTTGGGACATCTCTGAAGGGTTGTCCCAGCTTCGGAGCTCACTGTAGGGTCAGCTAAAGTCTCCTTTGAGGCTGTAACACAGCTCAAGGTCTCCCTCTGCCCATTGCTGTTCTTTTCATTTCCTTTTGGCAGGTACTGATCTCAAGAGCACTTCCTAATAAACTTCCTCATCACTAATCTTCAACTCAGATATGCTTCCCACGGGGCTCAGCCTGTCCCAATGACAGGGATCGTTACATCTCTCTTCTGTTTCTAGGTATAATATGGAGCCCTTGCATTGTGTTTTGAAGTAGGTTGGAATCCCTTGCTATGGCTCACATGGCTATGATTCAGAACCTGCTAAGGCACCGTCCTGGATGCTGGGGATTCAGAACCACCAACAGCAAGAAATTTACAGGGAGGAAGATAATTTCAAAAAATTTTTTTTTCAGAAAACTCCAAAGTAGGAGATAGCTACAATGATAAAGCTATGTTCTAGGTGCTGGGAGAGTACACATGAACAACAACTTCACTAGAAACACAAATGACCCAGGTACATAACTTAAAGCACACAGTCTTGGTGCGTGTTAGCTTGAAGACAGTCTTGGTGCATGTTAGCTTCCTTTAACACATATTAATACAACATTCAGCTTTTTATTTTGGGAACTAAAGAAATTTTTTTTCTAGCCAATAAGCAGTGAGTCTAGGAAATCTGGAAATTTGAAAGGCAAATTAATCTTCTCATATAAATTTAGGTCTAGTTGAATATAATAATTTGAATTTCACAAATTATAAGAATGGGGAAAAAATTGGCCTTCAGAAAAATGGTGTAGATTTTCCAATGAATTATTTTGATTTTTAATAATAAGAGCACATACATTTATAGAGTTTTTACAATATGCCAGGATTGATCTATTTGTTTGATGTGTATTGTCACATTTGCTGTTGATGCTCATATGTCACCCCTGTTCACAGACAAGAAAGCAGAGGCTCAGAGAGGATAAATGGCCTGCTAATCTTGTAGCTTTACAGTTTGAGCCAGATTTGAAATCTTGATTTTGAGATTTTTTTCCTTTTACCATCACTCTCCATTAAAATCTCCAGTCAAGAAGTTCTCTTAATAAAGTGTTTAAAAAATATACATCCAGAATAAAGTTTTAAATCAGATTTCATTGTCAGTCATTTCCCCAAATTCTGAGGTGGGAAAGTAGACTGGTATTAAAAAATTACATTTCCTATGGTTAAACTCACATGCTGAAATCCCACTGTGGAAGAAAAGAAGGGAAGTCTAGAGAGGTGCCTGCTTCCCTGGGAGGGTTATTACAGTTTAGGTATTAAAATAGCTTTTAGATCTATTTTTCCACTGGATGCACTGACCTGGACAAATAAGACACAATAAGACTGGAGAGGATGGTAGTTGAAGGGAGTAGGTAAACTATTATAAATTTCAGAAAATATAGGGGTTTCCATTCCTTCATAGCTGGTTGAGATTTTTGTATTTGTGTCCCATGTTATATACAGGATTTCTTAGCAAGTGATGTATGTCAAGTTGGAAAAAAGAAAGGATGAACTTTACATAATACAACTTCCTGGTGACACTAGAGGGCGCATTAGAAATTCAGGCATTTCCGCCTCTCCTTTCCCCATTTTATACATATGATTGGTAGCTTTCAGTTCATTTCTTTCAGTGATTTTTCAGAACCCTTCCTTTCTCTTGTCACACCTGCTTAACCACACCAGGTACAGTCAACATGCTGCAAACTACTATAGCAGTCTCTTCCCCATTTTCCCATTCTCTCATTCTCATCTCTCCAATTAACCACCCTCCCCACTGCCTCCCGTGTCTTGGCTGATAACTTAGATTAATGAAAAGAGTTCTGGAATCAGAGTCAGCTCTAGGGCTGCGTAAGTGTTCTGTCACTACCTGCCAGTGAGATCTTGGACACTTCCTTCATCATTTGAGCTTCAGTTTCTTCATCCTAAAAACAAGTGATTTAGGCTAGTGTTCCCCAACGGTCCCATGTAACAAAAAATTCCATATTCTGGAATACTTACTTAAACTTTCTCGTTTATTCTTCTGTGTCCCACTTCTCGCCCTTTAAACTCTTTCTGCCTCAGCAGATCTGGAAGTCCTTCCTGAATCATGTTTCAAGTGGTTTGGTCAAATAACTTTTCTATACCTTGTGTATCCTTTTTCAACCAGGCTAAATTTAAGCCTTGCCATGAGAAATCAACAAACTGAAGCTTGAAAATATTTTCTTTTAATGTGGAAAATATATGGATTATTAATTATAGAAAAAGGCTAAGTACTTTGGAGAAACATGGCTGGATTCTGGCTCTTCAACCATTTATTTCTTGTGGGTTTTTTTTTTTTTAATTTTAGGCAAATTCTATTAAAGCCATAGGCTTCCCCAACTATAAAATATATGCTCATTTTATATTTATATTTACTTTATTTTGTTATCATGAGATCAAATGGGATAACATATCTGAATACACTTTATAAATTGTGTAATGTTATACAAATGTAAATCTTTTTCCTACTGTTACTGCTATAAAAGTTCCTCAGTTCTTTATTTCAGTCTTCATTAACTTTCTCATCTTCCTCTGTTACCTATATCTATCTTTCCTCCCACAGAAATCCTTTTCTTTCTGATGACAGTTTCTTTTCTCAAACCACTGGGGAAATTTCTTTCATCAAACCTCAAGGACAATGTGCCTGCTAATGACTTCTACCCTCTCATTCAAATCAGGCCTCAAATTCTAATTCATAAATGATTATACTATATCATATATGGTAAAATATAGGTTCAAAACAGATTCAATCATCTTATCCTTTTAAAAATGTAAAATCCATGTGAATCAGATCCATGCTTTTTGTACTACTGTTGCAACCTGGTATGAAGAAATTAAAATAAATAGCTGAGCCTATTTGAGTCCTTCAAAATGAAATATGTTAAATACAAGATGCCAAACTCTGAAATAACCACATCTATAATTTCACTGATTTCAGACTTTCAAACTGGTTTTGAATAATTAGACTTATGTCACCTCATTTATGTTCATTTCAAAGTTCTTTTCTTACCCTTGATGATTCTCATCTTGATTAGCTGGCCTCTAAGTCGGTCTATAAGTCCCATTACTATTAAGTTATCTATTTATATAGTAATGAGTTACACATAGGCAAAGGGAAAAGTGTATACTCCGGGGAAATATTTTAATTACAAAGATAATAATAGTATGTCCTTCCTTAACTCTATTTGTAGTAGCTATTTAAAAATAAGTGTACTTCACATTGACATCACAGGTGTCCTGTACAAGATCAATTATTTAAAAACCAGGTTAGTTCTCTGAATCAAAGGTAAATTATGACTAAATGTTGTTGACAGCCCAAATTCTTCACACTCTTATACACTAAGAACGTTATATAAAGAACATGATTATGCCTGTAATTTGGCATATTTTAAAATATGACCTTATTCATTTTTCTGGGAAAAGCTATCCACTTAATTTCTCTAACCAGGTTGGAGAGAGAACGAAAGTAGCTGAGACACTAGATTTTATAAAAGTAGACATGAGGGAAACAACAGCTGTTTCACAAATCTGAGAATGCTGGAGAATCAACGCATAGTCAAAGTTTTGCTTCTTTGATTCATTGACCAAAAAAAAAGTCGCCCTCGATAGGAAAAGTCATTGTCAAAAGATAAGACTTGACGCCCACAATTTTAACTTTTAAAGTCTCAAAAGCTATCTGTACCTATAACACATCATGAAATAGTCACTCACTTTAGCTAAGTTCTTGTGGTTTTGTAAGGCCAACTGCCAATCTAGACTGAAATTTCAGAAATGAGTGTGCAGCTTTTTGCTATGATATTATCATAGGGACTGCAAATACTTCATTTTATATTCTAACAGAAAAGTCTAATAAGAAATACTGATGAACCCTGTCCTTGGCTGCTGTTTTATTGAACTGAGGCTGGGTAACGTATGGGACAGGTACTCATCCACAGGTTGGAGACTTGAGCCTATAACTGCACCAGTGCCAGCAAACAGTTGCATGGCCAAAGGCAAGTCATTTCACTTCTCCAGGCCTTACATTCATAAAGAATTAAATTTTGACTTTGGATTATGCAAATTCTTAAGGGTCTCTTTAATTTCTGAAGGGTTTTTGATTTTATGTTTCTGAACAGAAGATAACATGTTACTTAAGTAAACTAAGCCTCTTGGAACAAGTCTTCCAAATCATGTTTGAGTTGGATACAACTACTAAAAGCTCATTTATTAAAACCACATGAGAAAAATGCGTAAGTTCCTTACCTCTACAATTCCTATTTTTCCATCATCTCTTTGCCCATACTGATCCACAAAAGTTTTCATCTCAGGTGATAACTCCTAAAATTATTAAAAAAAAAAAAAAAAAGAGGTAAGAATTCTGTAAAACAAACAAACAAACAAACAGTATGCTTGTGATAGTGCTAATAATTTGTTGCAAAGAAAAACTGGAATTGGAACCATTTAGAATTATGCATATTGGTTTTAAGGATATGTTATCCTTTGAAAGTGTAGTCAGAATCATTCAGTTCATAACGTTTAGTGAATTTAAATATAGTGATCACTGTGAATGTACTTTAACATTGCTTCAGGAAAGATTATTTTATATTGCTGCATTAACTGTCCTATAACATTTTCCTTATTATAACATGTTTTATCCATGGAAGTTACAAATATGTGTTTTCAGTTTGGACAAGCAAACAATGTGATTGTTGAAGAGCAACTCACTTTGTGAGTGAAGAATGTTTCAAGCATGGAAGTAGCATTCATTGATTAAATAAGTTAAAAAATTAAATATCAGAAAAACATGTGTCAGATTAAAAAAAATTACTTGATCAATTTGTACCTTTACTAGAGACAGACAATACAGTGACCTTATTTTGGGTCACTGATTTTATGTACTTAAGATCTTTGCCTCCAAGAGTAATTTAGGGAGCAGCTTTCTAGTGTTTCCTTGTTTCCATTTTTCCCAAGATGTTTTCTCTGTCATTTATTTTTGTACATAAGATGTATTTAAGAGTGACAAAGTGAATGCTTTTATCTCATTTGACTTATTTTTTTCAATCTATTCTATTGCTTATATAATCTCCTCAAATATTGACAGATTAGAGAGCTCTGAACTGTAAACTAGTGATCTGAACATAGAACTAGTATTCAGGAAGTTGGATTTGTACCCTTGGGTCTTCAACATAGCCCAGCTGAAACAGCCCTGTCACATTAACTGAAGCCTGTGTAAATAGGTCAGCCTTCGTAAATGTCCTATTCTGTGTCCTTGGAAAAGTAAGTTAAGGTCTCAGTTTTTATCATAACTAAAAAGATGATGGTATTATCTATTGCACAAGTTTGTTCTAGGGAAAGATGGGTTAATATAATTTAAGGGCGATACCGTAGCTGAATATTATTATTACTAGTGTTACAAAATCCTGTTTAAAGCAAGTTATCTTTGGTAGAACTGAGGTAACAAATCATAACTAAGTAAATTAATATAGACTTTAAAAAACCCTCCTAATATGACTTAATTTTAACTTGTATTTATTAAAGTTTATTACAGAAAACAATTTTAAGAAAATGAAAGGGGCCATAGTAGGACTATCAGTTGTCATATTGTTCACACATACCTTAAAGTAAACAAAAAACCATCAGGTAAACTGAAAAACAATATAATGCCACTAGTTTAACTAGCAGACTTGATGTTTAGTTTATGAGATTTCTGTATGATAATTATGTCAAAATCTGTGTTTTAAACAGTACAAAACATGATAATAACAATAAATTAAAGCTTTATAAAAATGAATGCAAACTTAAAGACTATATTTAGTGAAAATGGTAGTTCTGAAAGTATATTGGGTTGTATTTCATTAATGTTATATTCACTTATACTTAATATTAATGAAAAATTTGAAATTTCACATTACTAATATAAGCCAAACAATCTATCTATTAATACAAGAAAATCTGCTATCCTATTGCTATAAATGCAAAGAAACCTGGTTTATAAGGTCAATCGTTAGGTTTTAAAAAAGAAAGAACAAATATATAAAAGTAGATTTACTACAATGGGGCCAGTACCAAAATATTTGTCTACTATTACAAACCTCGCAATTCAGAGTTTGATTTAGATTTTAACTATTCAAAGATTATCTACTTAATTCATAAAATAGTCAGTAATCAAGGTATTAAGCAATTTTATATAATCCTGTACCTGTGCTCAAATTTCATATAATTGGATTATAATCTAATAATTAGAGCTTCCAATACTCTAAAATCAGAAACTTGGAAGAAAAAAAATTAAGCTCTAAAATGTTTAAAACTCTAACATAAAGTCATTGATTAAGAAAAGTTAAACATTAAAATAGGAAGAGGAAAAGAAAAATCTGAAAACATGTAGACAGTTTCTAAATATCTGAATTTCTAAGATGAAATAAGTATCAATATTAAAATTAATTCTAGAAAAATTAAAATATAATCATTTAGCTGCTGGAAGCATCTTTTAAGGTTTTAATTAGAAATTTTATGGCAAGTAAGATATTTCAACCAGGTATTTTAAATATATATTTTTTTAAACATGGAAGAGAAATTTTTGTTTTATTACTCAAAGATACATAGAACTATAATGATAGTATTGCATGAATATATTTACACAGTAATGTACAAACTGGGGGGAGGGTGTGGAGAGAGCATATAAAACATTTTCAGTTTTATTTGATCCTATCTATTATGCTTTCAGATTTATGTAATATTCAACCTTGGTAAAACAACTCCCAGAATGCTATCTAGTTTAAAATCAATTTGATCAATGATTTTAGCAACTGATAGTTTTTTAATGCATCATAGTACATTTTAGTGTCCTCTGGGATTCTTGTGAATATGTTGTACAGAGGTGTGTATCACACAATTTTCAATTTAGACAGAACAAAAAGGTAACTATTAGTAGATTATATATGTATATAAATATATGTATGCTATTTTATATATGTAACTCAGTGCTAGAGGTGGTGATCTGTTAAAGGACCACATACACCTGTATTTCCCTCTAGACATATACATACAAAATCTGTAATGTAAATTTTCTTTCTAATGGTAGTCAAAAAGGCCAAAGATTATTAGCATCTAACTAGACCAAATCCAACATTGCTTTCTGAAATGCAGTCCTACATAAAACCCAATAGATTAGTAAAATTCTTAACATTTTTTCCTCTATGCAATCATCTCATCTATGTTTTAAAGCTGGCTGTATTTTACTTTTATGCTGACAACATCTTTTCTTAAGGGATTAATTCATGCCCAAAGGAAGTCATTCAGAATTAGTAAAAATTGTCATTTCTTTAATTAACTAATGGCTTAAATTACAAATATAGCTTGCTTTGAAAACACCATGAATTGCTTCCCATCAGCGTATCATTTTGTTTTTTAAAAAAATATGAAGTTCTTAAAATTACTTTTTACACCTCTAACTTTTGGATTTCTTCTCAACAGAAACGGACACTTTTTTTTTTTTTTTTTTGCTATGTTCTTGCTCATTATAATGTTGCAAAGTTGTCCAAATTTCCCCCCCCTTGGGAAGTCAGGACAGGACATTTTCTCATCACTCCAACCACATCAACAAAACAAGAATAATAACAGTCAATGAATAAGAGATCCATAATCTGCAGATTTGTTTCCTGACCAGCAAGGGGCAGAAATGTATTTCTACCCTCTTACTTACCAGGCTGTTATAGAGAAGATTAAAATTACCTAACTGAACTCAGACGTAGAGGTGGTGATCTGTTAAAAGATCTCACACACCCACCATTTCCTTTTAAACACTGTTAAAGAAAGTACAAGTATAGAATTTATATTTTAAAAGCTCTGATTTCATATTGTAAGTTTTTTTCCCTTTAAGGAATTTCTCTTTCCCTCTCTCTCCCCTTCTCACTCCCTCTCTGTCCCCCTCTCCTCCTCTCCCCTTTCCCCTTCCCCTTCTTCCTTACCCTCTCTTCCTCCCTACACGATTTGCAAAGGCACTCCTTCTCCCCTTTCTCAGTAAATAAGTGTTTACATTCCAGGAAATTACTCGACCTCACTAGTTCTTTATGAGAAAGCTAGAATATCTTTTTCTTTAAGGGTGAAGGTCTTTTTCCTCCTTTGCAAACTTCAACCTACCAATCCAGCCTTCTTCCGCGCCTGCTGGAGCTCTTGAATCAAGTTCTGAAGCTCTTTTCCTTCCAGGTAACCACTTCCTGTAAAGACAAAGAGGCACCCAGGTGTCAGACATCTCATTCTGAGTTTCTTCCCCATCCAGTTTCCACAACAGCCATCTTTCTGGCCACCGGAGAGGTTCTCTCTTGCCTCGGTATTGATTAACCCTCAAAGGATACAGAGGCGGCTGAACTCCCCTCCCGGGGTGTCAAAATTTAGACCCACTAAGGGCAAAGGAGGATGACTGGGATGCTCAGCGCAGCTGTAGAAACTTTGGGGGAGGCAGAAAGCCTCAATCCCTGAGTTCTTGCTCCCCCCATATTTCTACTAGTACCATTCTTGGAGAAAAAAGATTAAGGTGTAGGGATAACATAGAAACAGTAAATTAACTTTAAAATTGATGGTTGGCAGCCAGCCAGAGAGAAAAGATTAGGGAGATGTGGGAAGAAGTAAAGAAAAGAAATGAGGGCTAATCGGATCAGGAGTCTCATGGAAGGGGAAAAGGTGGGAAAGGGCAGGGTCGAGATCCTTCAAACAGTTAAAAAAAAAAAAAAAAGAGGATAATCACCGTCAGCGTCGAAATGAAGCCAGATCTCGAAAAACTGTGAGGCTGAGATCAGGGATGACTGCAGGTGGGATTCTGCCATTGTACAGCGGAGTGTGTGTCTGCGTGTGTGAATATGTGTGCGTGAGTGTGTCAGGGCGAGAGTGGGGTGAGAAAGAACCGCAGGGTGTGTGTGTGTGTGTGTGTGTGTGTGTGTGTGTGTGCGCGCGCGTGTAAAGAGGAAATTCTGGGCTGTTGGAGGAAGAGCAGGGCGCGGGCGCTGTCCTCGGTGCTGCTCAGCTCAGGCGGTCCTCCGGAGTTCTCTCTCCACACCCGGCACCCAGTTCTCAGTATTTATCCTGACAGCCGGGCCACGCCTCCTCCTGCCTCCGATTCCTCACTCCCTCCTCTTGCTCGCACCAACCTTCTCCCCCTCCCTTCCAGTTTTCCCCTCGCCTCCCTGGAAAGCTAGCTGGAGCAGCAGTTTTTTGGAGTGTAGGGAGCAGCAGGTGGTGGGAAATCCTTAGCTCAAAGACTGAGTGCTGAAAATAGACTCTTTGCCCTCCACATTCTTCTGTCCAGAAGGTATCTTCTTCCTAAATATTATAGTAAAATAACGTACTTGAAGAATTTTTGATTTTCAGATGGAAGAGGAAAGCTAATGAAGGGTAGAACCACATAAATGATATTTATATTGCATGTGCTATGTGTGTGATTTCTCTAAGATATTTTAGTGTTTGTTTGAAAACAGCCAGGTGAAAGTTTGGCAAATATTAAATTACTGTGATTACTTTGATTAATGTATACAATCTACTTATATAAATAACTACTCTATTTTGTGCTTGTGGGGACCATCATATGAATGTTTCTTAAGATGGCTTATATAAACAAGCCTTTACCAACATGAGAAAGCAGGACTATGTTTTTTTTTTTTTAACTTGTAGTAGAATTATAACTGGAAAGTGACAGAACTAAACTACAAAATCATAAAATGATAGGAGAAGGAAGTGATCTTTACGGATACTATGGTTTATCTCTGAGTTTAGAAAAAGCGAGCAACCTAAAACAAAGAGAAACCAAGGATCTGGACCAAGTTCATATCTATGTGAATTAGTGACCCCAGCCAAGGCTCTTCTCAATGACTGTAACACACATCTCTCTCCTTTTTGCTGTGCTAAGCAATTCTTATTAAAGAATTTTTCAGAAACTGGAAGTTACCGTCAGAGTTGGAAAAAAAAAACCTAACTGAACACGTGTTATGTATTTTAATATAATAAATGATGTATTAGATGATTTATTATTTACTTCTAAAGTATTTGGTTTTGAATGTTTTGAAACTTTAAGTTCTCCTGAAGATGTATCTTAAGTGTCTGATTAGAATGGTAAAAAACGCCAGTTGGAGTAGCAAGAGAAATTTCAAATACAGCCAATATAAACTTAAAGTGAATTAAAGTGAATTTAGCAAGCTCTGTTTTTAAGCTTGTGTAACTGAGTATGAGAACCCTGAATTTTACGTTTCTGAGGCTATAACTCTACCTAATAAGGGATTTGTGGAGCTTTTTATGTATAACCTTTTCAGAGACCCATCATTTCAAAGCTGGCCTATTTTAATAATCTTCTCAATGGAGTTCTCACTTCCATAGTACCTGAAGTACACAAATTATTTTCACTTTATATGATTCTCACATTTAGTCTCTGAGGCTGCTCTTCAGAGCAATACTACTATTAACATTTTACACAAGAGGCAAATAACTGTATTCTTGGACTAAACAGGCATTCACTAAACATTTAGTTATTTATACTTTTATTTATCCAATGAACATTTATTAGTACTTATTTTGTCAAGCACTAGACACTGGAAAACAATGAGATAAAAGACATGGTGCCTGCCTTATTGAAACTTGGACTTATGGGCATACAGTGACATACACACACATGACATAGTGGATATAATGGAGGTGTGCACAAGCTACTATGAATGTGTAAGACTCCTAATTTTTCTGCATGTGTGAGAGTTGAAGCTTAAGTTGTCTAACTTTGCTTATATAACAAGCACAGAGGAAGCTCTGTTTCATGGTGGGCACTGTTGCTTGTAAGGAGAAATGGTCATGGGAATGGACTGTAATTCTTGAAAGACTAATCCTCATCCAGTCTGGTCTGCCACTATATTAGCAGCAGGAACTTTGTATGAAAAAATATGGTATGTGAACTAGGAAGCTAATGCTAGAGGGTAAACTTCAAGGAGAGGGTGAGAAAGCATTGACTGTAGAATGATTTGAGGAAGAACTCTGACCTTTCTATTCTTAACAGCTAACAATGTGCCTAGACTATATATACAATTCTGAGAGAAGGAAAAAATGCCAGGAAAAAAAAAATGAAGGAACATGATCTGAATAAAACAATGAAAAGAAGACTAACATTTCTATTATTTTTGGTAATTACAACTAATTTTCTTCCCAAACATCTCCTGAATCCCCAAACGTGTGTGCGTGCCGTGCACACACACACACACACACACACACGCACACAGAGGCATAAATGTTTCCACCACAACTTTTTTTTTAGAATATAATTTTAAGCATCAAGAATATTATATGAAAACTTTAAAAAATTAAAGATTTATATAAAAAGCTACCTCTTTTGCATTTCACTTTGCTGAAACTAAGAAGACTCCAGAATTTCCACGTAGCATTGTTTAGAAGTGATTTGTTTAGGGTAGGAAAGCAAGCACATTCTTTTCACTCTTCATGCTTCTGTGCAGTGGCTTTTGAGGGAACTAATTCAGGTTATGAAGAACTAAAGCCCCCTTTCAAGTCACCTCTTAGTGTTGTCACTACCCTGAGCAGTCAGTATTAAGACCTCCATGCTTTAACAAACATGCAAATACACACATATGGGTTTTTTTTAATTGGCTTCACAGAAAAGAGACTATATTCTGTACATTACTCTGTAACTTTTTTATTATTAATTGAAGGACATCCCTCCAATATTAACATCAACATCTAATGAATACATTTTTACAGTCAAATAATATTTTTATTGATTAACTATAATTACAGACATTAAGGCTATTTCTAGCTTTTTTTTTTTCTGACAAACAATGCTGCCACAAACATCTTTATCCATGTAACTTAGATGCAAGTGTTTTTTTATTACAGCAGGACAGAGTCCCCAAAAGCAGTTCTAGTTCAGAAGTGTGCATACTTTAAATTTTAATACACATTTCCAGATTATTTCCCCAATTTGTAGGAACTCATATGAAGAAAGTCTAAAGATAACTTAACCTCATTAGCTATGAATATTATTGCCTTTTAAATTTTTGTGCTAATCTAACAGGTAAAAAATCCGTTATTAGTCTCCCTTAATTTGCATTCACTATTAATTCTTAAAATTTACCTTTTGGCTTTCTAAGGTGAGATTTTTATCATATATATATCTAATAGCAGAAATATAATTCAATAGAAAATATTTTTTCCTTGAAACTATTATTGGCTTACTGTTCCAGACTGTTACCTAATCGTACCTACAATACCTCTTTTCAGACTATTTTCAGCCATTTCTAGATTAAATTCTACTTTATGCTACCAGTAAAGAAGTGTATGTTTTACGTAGATTTGAAGTAAATTCACAAATACTTCTCATAACTACCTTCAAATCCTTTGATTCCTTAATTAAGGTAGGAAGGATTGTCTTAAGTTCATGGGAATCCTTTCATTTCTAGGATTCTTGAAGAACTACAAATGTTTTTAATAATGAGAAAGATTTTTCCATAAGATTGGAGTTTCTAAAAACAGCATTGCAAAGCATTTTTATGACTTGCTTTATATGCATCATTACCCAACAGTAAGGTGAATGGGCCCATGATCCAATATTGCCATAAAAATAGAAGCAATTTGTTTGCAAAAAAATCCCCAGGGTAATTAAAATGCATTTCCCATTTTGTGGTACTGAATTACCATATCTCCATTCATATTAAGGCTACTGCTGTCTCAACTCACTATGCAAATTGGAAGACTGAACTTCCCAGGTTTAATGAATGCTTACTTAACCTCCATTTAGAAAGGAAAACTCCCAGAAATCTTTTACTATGAGTCCAATTGCTTGCGGAATGTGACAAATCACTATATCTTAGCATCATAGCCCCTCATAGAAGTGTCCTTAATAGATGAATCAAGCCTTCTGGGAGGAGTTCGTTGTTTTACCTGCTTGTGTTCTCGGCAAGGTACCTGATCAGCATCATTTTGTCATTTGATGCAATGTCCCAAAGATTGAAGAACTTACATAGATCCAGTCACAGAGAATTCTATACTCTGGGCTGGCTAGGCAACAATTGGAAAGAACTATATTTCATTCTGAGTGCCACAAGCTTTTCAAAAAGGGATGATCGAATGTTGCTTAGATGGGGGACAGCAGAATGTCTTGGAAACAATGATACATGGCAAATTGTGGAATGAAATGGGGAAATTTGGCTTGGAGAAGAAGCTGCCTTGCAAGTGTTTGCAAGGCTTACATATGGAAGATGGGGCAGACTTTATCAGAAGACACCAGAGGTGGATTTTAGTGCCATTTAAACAGGTATCTATCAATTTGAGCTCTTCTACAAGGATGGGCACCGCTGGATAGGTGGCACAGTTTCTCCATGAGAAAACTCATTCACTTACTCAAAAATACTTATTGACTACAATATATTTTTAAAGGGCTAGCATGGTGAAGAAGAAAGTTTCTGCCCTCGTGAAAGTTACAGTTTAGCACGAAAGAATGTGAAAGTCAAATGGCAAGCAGTGAGAGGAGATACATGCACTGGGGGCGTTTTGACTTTATAACTTCTGTGATCCTTCCAAACTTTTTTTTTGTATATATATGTTTTTATTGAAGTATAGTCAGTTTACAATGTTGTGTCAGTTTCTGGTGTACAGCATAATGCTTCAGGCACACGTGAACATACATATATTCATTTTCATGTTCTTTTTCACCAGAAGTTACTACAAGATATTGATTGAATATAGTTCCCTGCCAACTCTTCAGTTCTATAATTTCGTGACTCTGCTTGGTCTGGTGTGTTTGTGATAGGTAGTATGCATTTGCAAAATAGATATCCATTGAGAAGTACAGACTGTGGCCTTGAGCAGAAATGACTTTCTTGGTGACTAACTGTCCTACTTAAGATAATTTTAAAGTCCTTGGCCTCACTAAACCCATTATCTAATCTCCTGAGTTACAAACACTAGTAAATACTGCTACAAATATTTTTGTTTACATTAACTATATTTTCACTTTTTCAAAGACATAGAATCCTTTGTTTTATGGAGAGGAAGAGATCTAAAACATGAAAACAGATTTTCCAAGTTTTTTTTCTTTAGAGTAGATATCTAATATCATCAGCCTTCTTTGATTGATACAATTTCCATCAGTTGTAAAACTCATTTTCTTCACATTTTACAATCTCCGATGTTGTGATGTATCTTACAATCATTGCTCTACAATTGGCAAATTGGTACATGATAATCATATACCTTAAACCAATGGTGTATTAAAACTGAAACTTGTTAATTCCCTTCAAAAGTTTCCGTGGCTACCCAGTTAACATGAAGAATAGAATTTAAATTTCTCAGCCTGGATTCAAGAGACCTATACAATATATTTTCAGCCTTATTTCCAGTACCATTCCCATAATACGCAACTCTCCAGCCACAAAAACAAAACAAAACAAAACAAAAAACCAAAAAAAAAAAAAAAAAAAAAAACCAACAAAATTAACTCCCACCCCCAACCCCCAAACCACTTGCATACTTGCAGGGTGCCTTTTCTCATGTTATTCTCCTGTTTCTGGGAAATCTGTCTTTCTCTTTCTTCAGCTATTTCTCCACTGGAGCTTCCTATAGGTTTAGGTATTACCAGGTTGCTCTCTCTCAGTCCTTTACAAAGAGATAATACTTCTTTCTTTTGAGTCACTTTGAGTAGCTTACTGTTCTCTATCTTCTCTGCTGGGCCTCTCAACTGGATTATGCAGTTATTTATAAAATGGTCTTAAAGGCCCAGATAAAAGGAACTATATTTGGCTAATAACAGGCAGGAAATTGATCACATCTTGATTTTAATCTGAATTAATACAAGACTTAGAAGAAAGCCATTATGTGTTAATATCTTTGAATGTATAATTGTAATTTTTTTCCCAATAGACTTTTGTAACATTTACAAGTATGAAAGGGAAAGTTCTCATCAATACATGCAATGAATATATACAATGAATCAATACATACAGTGGATTAAAAAGTTAGCCTTTAAAAAATGTAATAGGAAATTGAAAATGGGTAACAATGAAACAAGTACGTACTGTTCAAGAATTTCAGAGTTATTAACCAAGTCTGGTGTCTGACTTCTTTTTAGAATCATCTCTTTCTAGCACACTTGCCCTGTTATATTCTGTGCCCTAGCTACACTAATCCTTTTTAGTTCTTCAAGACTCTCTTTTCTCTCCCCAGGGCATTTGCACATACGGTTCCTGCTTCCTGGAGCACCTTCATGCACTCTCCTAGCTGGGCCAACTCCTGATCATCACTTGGGACTGAAATTAAATGTCCATTTTTAAAGAAGATCTTCTCTAAATTTTCTCCCAGTTTATATAACCTTGCTATATGCTCAGAGAGCACCTTGTGTACTTAATCCTAATACCTGTCATTCTAACTTTTAACATCTCTCTTTTTTTTCCCACCAAATTCTAAGTTCCCTCTGGACAGGGACCAAGTCTATCTTTTCTTCATTGTTTCGTAAGTACTTGACATATAGTACATAATCACTAGATATTTGAAAACATAAGTTATTAAATACAGATAAAAGTGTAAGGGTTCTTAATTAAGGATCTGAACATTCAATACATTATATATTTCTTATAATCTGCCTTTCTGAGATCTAAATTTCAAAGGAGGATAGACAAGAGGGGAGAGGATCATGGGAAAAAAGAATACTAAATTACCCAAGGCAAATGTGAAAACTAATTAAAGTAAATAGCTGTAGGGAAGTATGGCTAAAAATACTCAGGGATATTAAAGCCACAAAATTCACATCCCAGATTGAACTCATTATATTCTAACCCTCCCCTCATCAATGTGCTCTTGTTCTGTATTTCACATTTTTGTTAATGACTATTCAGTCCCCCAAGTCACAGGTCTAGGAGTCTGGATTTTCCTGCCTACACTTCCAACTGGTTTTATTCCAAAATAATAAAATTCTCTCTTTCCCCCCACCCAAAGCCACTCTTGTTCAGCTGACATACTGCAGCCTAGTCAGTTCTTGGACTATTATAATAGCCTCTTAGATGGTCCCCTGCCTCTATTCTGGATGCCTTCTCTACTTAATTCTTCTTTTACAAAACAGCTTTATAGAGGTATAGTTACCATACAATAAACTGCATATATTTATAGTGTACAATTCGACAAGTTTTGACACATCAATTACTCTTGTGAAACCATCACCACAATCAAGATAGTGAACATATCCACCACCTCAAAAATTTCCTCATGCCTCTTTATGATCCTTTCTTATCTTCCATCCCTTCTGGTTGCCTCTTACCCATCCACTCCAGGCAACTACGGATCTGCTTTATGCCACTATAAATCAGTTTGCATTTTCTAGGATTTGTGTAAATGAAATCATACAATACACATTCTTTTTGTCTGGCTTCTTTCATTCAGCTTAATTATTTTGAGATTCGTTTGGGTTGCTATGTATATAAATAGCTCTTTCTTTATTGCTGAGTAGTATTCCATGCATGGATACACCACACTTTGTCCATTCACCTGGTAATATTCACTTGGTTTGTTTAAGTTTTGGCCTTGACTAGATAAAGCTGCTAGTGGACATCCATGCCTGGTAGTTTTTATTGGATTCCAGACATTGCAAATTTTACCTCGTTGGGTATTGCATATTTTTGTATTCATATACATATTCTTGAACACTTGTAAGACTGAGTTATTATTATGGGAAACAGTTTAAACTGTTTGGGTCATTCTTGTAAAACCAGAGCAGTCTTTAGTCTAAGGCTAATTATTCCCCACTGCTGAGTTCCTCCTGTGTGCTCTACCCAATGCCCCAAGAATCGTGAAATTCTCCAGTCTACCTGGTGGAAACAGGCACTATTCCCAGCCATGTGAGAGTGATGAATATTCCTTTTTCTCATCCTTTCTGGTGGTTTCTTCCAAGCCTTGGTTAGTCTCCTCACACACATGTACTGGTCAATACTTAGCTGAAAATTCTAGGAAGACCTTCTGTAGATTTTCAGAGCTCTCTCTCTGTGCAGATTTCTTCTCTTTAGTGCTCTTGGCTGTGAATGTGATCCACATTGTGCTCCTCAGACTCTTGGCATTGTCTCCTCAAGCTGGAAGCCTGCTGGACTCTACCTGGATTCCTCATCCCTGTGCCAGTGAACTAGGAACCTTCTGAAGGCAGTAAGCTCATCTCATTTGTTTCCTGTCTTTTGCTGCTTGATCTCTGTTATCTTGAAAACTATTGTTTCATATATTTTGTACAGTTTTTCTGTTTTCTGCAGGTGTGTGTGTATAAATTTGGTTCTTGTTGCTCCATCTTGACCAGAAGTGGAAATCCTCTAATTCATTATTTATGATGCTGATAGAGTGTTCTTTCTAAAGGCCTTTCATTTAGTGGCTTTTCATTGTATGACATTATGATATCCTCTGTAATTTCACTTTGCCCTCCTTTACAAGGTCTCTCAGTGTTCATTATTTCTTTCCCTACTTTTTCAGCTATATTGAATTACTTGCTTTTCCTTCAACACTCTATGCTTTGCATATTTTTAAAATTGAAGTAGCAGTCAATTACAGTGTGTCAGTTTCTGGTGTGCAGTACAATATCCCAGTCTTGCATATACATACATATATTCATTTTTATATTTTTTCCGCTAAAGGTTATTACAAGGTATTGAGTGTAGTTCCCTGTGCTATGCAAAAGAAACTTTTTAAAAATATATTTTTAGATAAGGTGGCTAACATTTATAAATATCAAACTCTCAAATTTATCCCCCCCACCTCCTTTCCCTGGTAACCATAAGGTTGTTTACTAAGTCTGAGAATCTGTTTCTGTTTTGTAGATGAGTTCACAGTGTGCTTTTTGTTTGTTTGTTTGTTTTTAGATTCCACGTATGAGTGATATCATAGGGTATTTTTCTTTCTCTTTCTGGCTTACTTCACTTAGAATGATGAGCTGTAGGTCTATCCATGTTACTGCAAATGGCATTATTTTATTCCTTTTTATGACTGAGTGGTATTCCACCGTATAAATATACCACAGCTTCTTTATCCAGTCATCTGTTGATGGACATTTAGGTTGGTTCTGTATCTTGGCTATTGTATATAGTGCTGCTGTGAACACTGGGGTGCATCTATCTTTTCACATTAGAGTTCCCTCCAGATATATACCCAGAAATGGGATTGCTGGATCATATGATAAGCCTATTTTTGGTTTTTTGAAGAATCTCCATACTGTTTTCCATAATGGTTGTACCCAGTGAAATTCCCACCAGAAGTGTAGGAGGGTTCCCTTTTCTGCATACCAACTCCAGCATTTATCATTTGTGGACTTTGGAATGATGGCCATTCTGACCGGTGTAAGGTGGTACCTCGTAGTTTTGATTTGCATTTCTCTGATAATTAGTGATATTGAGCATTTTTTCATGTGCCATTTGTATGTCTTCATTGGAGAAATGCATGTTTAGTTCCTTTGCCCATTTTTGGGTTGGGTTGTTTGAGGTTTTTTTGTGTGTAAGTTGTATGAGCTGTTTATATATTCTGGAAATTAAACCTTTGTCAGTCATATCATTTGCAAATATTTTCTCCCATTCTGTAGATTGTCATTTTGCTTTGCTTATGGTTTCCTTTGTTGTGCAAAAGCTTATGAGTTTAATTAGGTCCCATTTGTTTATTTTTGCTCTTATTTCCATTGCCTGGGTAGGTTGCTCTAGGAGAACATTGCTAAGATTTATGTCAAAGAATGTTTTGCCTGTGTTTTCTTCTAGGAAATATGCTTTGCATATTTTTTGTCTGTCATTTTCTCTCCTTCTAATCCTCCAGGATTAAGAATCACTATTTCTTAAGCTTTTTTGACCTTTCCTTTTATTGTTCAGAACTGATCAGAACTTTTCTTTGTACTTCCACTAATACTTTACTGACTTTTGTTGTAAAATATATTATACTGTTACAATGATTGCATTGTACCTCCTTCTTGTACATTAGTCCCTGGAGACAGAAATGAGGTCTTTATTTTTTGCCTCCTCAGTGTCAAACACTGTGCCTGGATCATAATGAATATTAAATAAATCGTTAATTAAATTGATAGAGAGTTGGAATACTGTATATAAAGGCTACAAGAAAGGACAAACAAACTTTTAGTGCAGTGATTCTCAACCATTCACTGCACATTTGAATCACCTGAAAACCTTTTTAAAAAAGTTCCTGATGCCCAGATCCTAAGAATATAAAATAAAAGTATCAGACAATAGGTCCCAAACATGAGTATATCTTTAAACTACACAGGTGATTCAAATATACAACCAAGGTTGAAGAACTCTGCTTATCTAGCATTTTTAAAGGCTTTATTGAAACATACCATAAAGTTCACCCACTGTTAGTGTATAATTCAGTGATTTTTAATGAATTTATAGAGTGTAAGACTACCACCTCAATACAGTTTTAGAACATTTCCCCTACCTCCTGAATTTATCTTAAGCCTGTTGTAAATCTCTGCTTCCACTCCACCAGCCCCAGGCAACCAGTCATCTGCATTTGTTTTTATAAATTTCTCTTTCGTGACATCTCATATAAATGGAATCATACAATGTGTAGTCTTTTGAATTTGGCTTCTAATGCTCTTGAGGTTCAAGCCTGTTGTAGTGTGTGTCAATATTTCTTTCCTTTTTCTTGCTGAGTAGTATCCCATTGTATGGATGCAGAGCATTTTATTTGTTCATTTATAGATAGTAGACATTTGGATTGTTTCCGGTTACAGGTGATTGTGAATAAGGCAGCTCTAAACAATCATACACGAAACTGTGCAGGCATATTTTCTAATTTGCCTTGGGTAGATTCTTAGGAATAGAACTGAAGAACCATGTAGATTTAACTTTTTGAGAAACTTCAAAATGACAGTATCATTTATATTTACATTCCCGTTAGCAATGCATGAAGACTTTAGTTTTTTCCACATTGTCACAAGCAGCTGTTATTGTCTGTCTTTTTTATTATAGCCATTCTAGTTAGTGTGTAATGGTATCTCACTGTGGTTTTAATTTGCGTTTTCGTCATGTTTAGTGATTTTATGCATCTTTCATGTTCTTCTTAGTCAGGCAAGTATCTACTTAGGTGAAATGTCTATTCAAAATTTTTTTTATTTTGTAAATTTGATTGTCTTCCTGTTAAGTGTATACTGTATACAAGTCCATTACCAGATATATGATGGACAATTACTTCATTCCAGTCTCTCTTGCCTTTTTATTTTGTTAATGGTGTCTTTTGAAGTGCAAGTGTTTTACATTTTAATGAAATTTAATTTATTTTTTCTTTTCTTGTATACGTTTTGGGATTGTATATAAGAGATGTTTGCTTAGCACAAGGTCATATAAATTTTCTCCAAGGGTATTATCTTTTAGTTCTTAAATTCTGATTCTTACATTTAGGTCTATAATCCTTTTGCGTTATTTTTCTCAAATTGAGGTATAATTGACAAATAACACTATGTTAACTGTAGGTGTACAGCATCATGATTTAATATTTGTGAAATTTAATATTTGTGAAATGATTACCACAATAAGTCTAGTTAACAGCCATCATCATACAAAAGTTTTTTCTTGTGATGAGAATTTTTAAGAACTCTTAGTAACTTTCAAAAAAGCAATACAGTATTATTAACTAGAGTCACCATACTGTACATTACATCACCAGGGCTTATTTATTTTATAACTGGAAGTTCGTAACTTTTGACCCGCTTCACCCATTTCGCCCCATCCCCATTCCCCTCACCTCTGTCAAGAACCAACCTGTTCTCTGTATCTATGAGCCTGGTTTTTTGTTTGTCTATTTTTGTTTTATATTACACATATAATTAAGACCATTTCAGTATTTGTCTTTCTCAGTCTGACATATTTCATTTAGCATAATGCTCTCAAGGTCCATCCATGTTGTTGCAAATGGTAAGATTTCCTTTTTTATGACTGAAAAATACTCCCATATATATACCACATCTTCTTTTCCCATTCATTCACTGATGGACATTCTTTTGAGTTAAATTTTGTGTATGGTATAAAGTAAAGATCTAAGTTTATTTATTTGCATATGGATATCAAATTTCAGCATCACAGGAAAGGACTTCTTTTCCTATTTAATTGTCTTGACAACTTTGTTGAATCTGGACACTCATTTCTGTTCTGATATTAATGTCTGTTTCTGTACTAATTTCATACTGTCCTGATTACTTTTAATTGTATTGCTAGTTTTGATATTGGGCAGTTAAAATTTTCAATTTTTTCCTCTTTTTTCAAAATTGCTTTGACACTTACAGGTCCTTCACATTTTCATAAAATTTCGGGCCAGCTTGGCAATTTGTACATGAAAGCCTGCTGAAATTTAACAGAGACTGAATTGTATATAAAGACCCACCTGGGAATGAATTGCCATTTAATAATATTGAATTTCTTACTACATAGGCATAGAATGATGCTTCATTTATTTAGATTATGTATCATTTCTCTCAGGAATGTTTTGCAGTTTTCAGCCTATAAAGTTTGCACTCTTTGTTAAATTTATTCCTATGTATTTTGTTCATTTTGAGGCTTTTGCAAATGCAATTATTTTAAATTTCACTTTCAGATTGTTTACTGGTAGTATGTAGAGATACAGTTGATTTTTATACTTTAATCTTTGTTCTGTTGTTACCAAGTCCAAACTTGTTCTGCTTGCCACACATCAGGCCGATAAATGAGGAGACGAGGTGTTGGGGCAAGGAATAATGACTATTCAGAAAGCCGACAGACCAAGAGGATAGAAGACTTTCTTGGAGAACCATCCTGCTCCAGGCAGAATACCGTCTCTTTTTTTTTAACAATAAAACAAACCAAACCAAACCAAACCAAAACAAAACAGGGTAAGGGGTGTGGTTGGTTGTTGCAAACTTCTTGCTGTAGAAATTGTTTGTTCCTGCAGCTGTCCATGTGGGTCAGGCATGGTGCTTCTGCAAAACCTCCAAAAAAACAAATGTTATTCTCTATTCTGCAACTTTGTTATCTTTACATGAGTGCAGAGCTAGCAAGACTAAGCCTAGAAAACAGGGCACAGGGTTAAAGCTAAAGGAACAGATCCAATATAGAGTCAGATTTGCTCTCTTATATTACACTGTGACCTTGTAAAACTCATTCATTAGTTCTAGTATTTTTGTGAATTCCTTAGGGTTTTCTACATACTGAATAATTTACCTGCAAATAAAGACATTTTTACTTCTCTATTTCCAATCTGAATTTTTAAACTCCTTTTCTTCCTCCCCGTTTTTCTCTTCCTCCCCTTCCTTCTCCTCTTCATCTCCTATGTAGATACTCTCTCAATTATTGAGAATGGGTTATTGAAATAGTCAGCTATTGTTTTTAATTATCTGTTTCTCCTTTCAATTTTGTCAGCTTTTGCTTCATATATTTAGATAATCTGTTCTAGGTGTGTATACATTTATGATTGTTATATATTCCTGGCTTTTATCATAAAATATCCTTCAATGTCTCTTATATTTCTTATTTTAAAATCTATTTGTCTGATGCTAATAAAGCCACTACAGCTCTCTTACAGTTACTGTTTGCATTTTATGTTTTTCTACCCTTTTACTTTCAACCTATTTGTAGATTTGGAATCTAAGGTATATCTTTTTTGGACAACATATTTTTAGGTTTTGCTATTTTATTTTATTTTATTTTATTTTATTTTATTTTATTTTATTATTTCAGTCTGACAATCTTTTTTTGAATGTATTTTAAAGAAAACCAACATCTTTTACTCTTATTCTATTACTCATTAAATGAAAACAGGTAACACTGATGAAGAACCACAGGATAATAAGAAAAACAGGCTTTGCAGTTAGGAAGACCTATTTAAAATCCTGAGTTTGCTACTTGTTAATTTTGTGACCTTGGTCAAGGGGAGTTCTAAAATGTGTAAAGTGGTGATAACTGTTTCACGGTATTGTAAAATTAAAAAAGAAACCTTAGGTAAAGTGCCTAGCAGGGTTCTAGCCAAGGCAAGTAGTTAGTGATCAGTGCAGTTATAGTAAGCAGCTATTAAGGTTAGCCTATTAGAAAACTCAATTAGATTCAAGATTGTTATCTTAAAATTCTCTAATCCTGATTCATTGTAACTGACTGGGGAAACTATCCCCATGCCTCTTATGATAGCAAAATTCCATGGCAGTTTTACTGGTGCATGATTATTGGATGGCTGTTGTTAATTTTCATTCATAGATCATAATTCATTAACTAAGAGTGCTGTTTTGAATGACCTTTTGACTTCGGCATTGCAGGCAAAGCCAGCATGAATTAAAATATAAAGGTGAGTTCTATTTATCATGATGTTTTTGAGGTATATTGTGATTATCAAAGCTGAGCATGGCTTCAGTAAATGAAGCAAGATATCCCCTTCCAATTAGCCATGACACAAAATAAAGAGATCTTCTGGGAAACATGCTTTTATGGAAGATGAAAAAAAAAAAAAGTTATTTTAAGGGCACCACAAAAATAAGGGTAAAAGAAGATAATCTGTAACAAAAAAAAAAAAGCAAACAAAGAGACTACCTGACACAAGGCAAGTTTTATTTTAGCACTTTTGTAAGTGTGTCTTTTGCAAACAAAACATTAAGAATGTTCTCAGACATCAGGGAATACTTGAAAGCTGGGTTATTTTCTATTTTTTTTTTCTTGGAATAATAGAGCTTTGGTATAGTCAGGGCTAAATCAAACTGAGAGATTTTGCATTATACTCTTAATTTTTTCTAGAAAAATGTTATCAATTTTTTTCTTAAAAATCATGTATGTGTCTAGGGAGAGCAGTAATTAGCTGTAAACAAATGTTTTGATAGATAGATGGAAAACAGTTAGAATGTGCTTAGAGGTACTGCACCCAGCACTGTGGTGTCTGGGGCCAGGGAAATGCAGAGTAATTAAAGCACTGGTAATCATAATGTTAGTGATGATAAACATTGTTAAAAATTATTTGGAGCTAAGTAGACAGAGCTTTATCTGTAAATATGCACTAAGAATATATATTTATATATGCAAGTATATGTAGTTAACAAGGCATATTTCACTTTCTGAAATATATTTGTGCTGATGAAGTTGAATTTGAAGTGAGTTTCCATACAGCAAATCCTATTTTCCAACCTATCCCACTCATATAATTGGAAACATTTTTCCATGGAAAGGTAATGAAACTGAGAGGCAAATATTGGTCTGGAATTTGTTAATAAGGTTTTTACTCAAAACCAATTTTTCAACAATCACTATGTGCCCTCTGCAACAAAGAAGCTGGGGATGCAATGCTAAGTCTCAAGCTCTCTATTTCCAAGGAGTTTGTCCTTTAGAGACACAGAGAAGTAAACAAGGAATTTTTAAATAGACTTTATTCTTTTAGAGCAGTTTCAGAATCGCAGCAGAATTGAGCAGAAAATACAGTGTTCGCTCATAGCCCTCCCAACCTACTCATATATACTCCCCTACCCTCAGCATCCCTCATCAGTGTGGCATATTTGGTACAATCAATGAACGAACATGGCCATATTATTATCAACCAAAGTCCATAGTTTACATTAGGGTTCACTCTTGATGTTGTACATTCTATGGGTTTTGACAAATGCATAATGACATGTAGCCACCACTATAATATTATACAGAATAATTTCATCGCCCTAAAAATCCCTTGTGCTCCATCTATTCATTCCTCCCTCCCTCCCTCTCTCCAAACATCTAGAAACCACGATCTTTTGTTTCTGTAGCTTTGCCTTTTCCAGAATGTCATTTGGTTGGAATCGTACAGTTTGTAGCCTTTTCAGACTGGCTTCTTTCACTTAGTAATATGTCAAATTTTAAGTTTCTTCTATGTCTTTCATGAGTTGATAGATCATTTTTTTTACTGCACATATATCTTTTAAATTTACATATATGTATTGTTCATTGTTTCTAAGAGCGTTTAGAGCTTTAGCCTTTTAAACTTACATAGTTATCAAAGGAATAAAGCCAACCACAAAATAAGAATTAATTCAAAACAATACCTACACCCTGCTATTAACAGCAACATTATTTATAATTTAGAGAGAGGGAGGAATGAATAGATGGAAACAAGGGAATTTTAGGACAATGAAATTATTCTGTATGATACTACAGTGGTGTCTACATGTCATTATGCATTTGTCAAAACCCATAGAATGTACAACATCAAGAGTGAACCCTAATGTAAACTATGGACTTTGGTTGATAATAATATGCCCATGTTCGTTCATTGATTGTACCAAATATGCCACACTGATGAGGGATGTTGAGGATAAGGGAGTATATATGTGTGGGTGGGGACGGCTATGTGCGAACTCTATGTACTTTCTGCTCAGTTCTGTTGTGAACCTGAAACTGCTCTAAAAGAATAAACTCCATTAAAAAAAAAAAAAGAATAGCAGAGGGAGGATGAAAGGGCATGAAGAGGATGGGAAGAGAAGAACATTTACCACAGACATAGAATGCATTTATTTAAATAGCTTTTAAAAGCCTGAGAGACTGGGTTATGTCTTCATAGTGTTTATATTGTGATCAGCACACTGAAAAATCCATGACCAGCTTGAAATAAAAATATATCTAATACTTAGCTCAAATAATTATTTTTATATACCAGATAATCCTCAGAAAAAAAAGGCATTGGCTTTTGTTTAAAATGTTTGTTAAAGCATTTAAAGCAAAAGTATTTAGAGTCCATAACATTTGGATCTCAACTAATGAAATACAAATTTTTGCTTATATGTGTTTAATATAATTCCACTATGCACTTGCTGGAATCAAAGAGGTCATAATTATCCCTTGAGAAAATCATTCATTTTTGTAAAATATTGGAGCTAGGGGATACTTAATAAGTAGTGGCAGCCCTGAAATAAATACTGGAAATTTTGAATTGGTTAATTTCAAATATTATTATGGAGGTAGGTCAATTGCATGCGATTCAAAAGCAAATACGTGATATGAAAGGCATCTCAATAAAGTGTTACATGGAAAAAAGCTGTAACTAAAGTGCACAACCTGAAAAGGTTAACTAGTTCATCATTTGATCTCTGTGATCTTGAAATAGGTCTGTATTGCCATGGGGGTGACAAGGAAACTAGTTAGCATAATTAGAATTCGCTTGTGCAGTTCTGTTACTCAGCTGTGGAATTGTCCCAATGAAATTTACTTACCATGTCATCATCTATGCATACTTTCAGGTAGCCACTTTGGGGTCTCCAACCACACTAAAAGCAAATTTGGTATTTGCTTCCCAAGTTCCATTTTTATTAACATTAGTGGGTGTAAATAGTGAAGGAATAATTATTTCCCTTTGCAGTTATCAAAAATTGAAAAATGAGAGATATTGCAAAACAACTGAAATATGTTTCTTTACTTTTTATTTGCTAAGTAATATCCCTGGAGGTTTGTGTGTGTATGTGTGTGTGTGTGTGTGTGTGTGTGTGTGTGTGTGTGTGTGTGTGTTACTGGTTAGACATTTTCCAGTATTCCTTTATGTTCAAACTATGAAACTTACACAATTGTTAGTAGTGTTTTATGCAGGCAAAGATTAAGTCACCATAAATCGTGGCCTGGTGAGAAACTTTGTTGGTTAATAAGCATATCCTCATAATTTAAAATTTAGGATTCAGTGAGAGAGAACTGACATGTGATGAGAAGTAGAATGAACAGGGTTTATCTACCTATTTAATCTGTACATACATCACACAAACTGTGTGTATTTATGCATGTATGTCTATACCTATATATCCACATATGTGCATACATATTTATGTATGTGAAATGTTTAGAGATGAACTGAAGCATATTAAAAAATTTTAAAGTTAGCCAGACCTCTTCTAGCTGACAGGCTAGCTTTCTTTTAATAACATTTTTTATTGATTTATAATCATTTTACAATGTTGTGTCAAATTCCAGTGTTCAGCACAATTTTTCAGTCACACATGGACATATACACACTCATTGTCACATTTTTTTCTCTGTGAGCTACCATAAGATTTTGTGTATATTTCCCCGTGCTATACAGTATAATCTCGTCTATTTATTCTACAGTTTTGAAATCCCAGTCTATCCCTTCCCACCCTCCGCCCCCCTGGCAACCACAAGTCTGTATTCTATGTCTATGAGTCTATTTCTGTCCTGTATTTACACTTTTGTTTGTTTGTTTGTTTGTTTTTGTTTTTTAGATTCCACATATGAGCGATCTCATATGGTATTTTTTTTCTGTTTCTGGCTTACTTCACTTAGAATGACATTCTCCAGGAGCATCCATGTTGCTGCAAATGGCATTATGTTGTCAGTTTTTATAGCTGAGTAGTATTCCATTGTATAAATATACCACATCTTCTTTATCCAGTCACCTGTTGATGGACATTTAGGCTGTTTCCATGTTTTGGCTATTGTAAATAGTGCTGCTATGAACATTGGGGTGCAGGTGTCATCCTGAACTAGGGTTCCTTCTGGATATAAGCCCAGGAGTGGGATTCCTGGGTCATATGGTAAGTCTATTCCTAGTCTTTTGATGAACTGAAGCGTATTAAAAAAATTTTAAAGTTAGCCAGAACTCTTCTAGCTGACAGGCTAGCCTTTTGTTTTTTCAAACTCTCTCTCTGTCTTGGGTCTTTCCCACAGTCGGTATTCATTCCTGGGGCTTGTCGATTTCCCCCAGATCAGCAATGGGTCACTCAACATCATAAATGTCTTGTCCCATAACTGGGCTCAGCACAGATAAAAGCATCCCACACCAGGTGCTGGGGATTCGAGTATCCTGGCTTTTATGTGGCCAGATCAGGGCCCCCAAAGACAAGGTCATAGGTGGCTATCTCACTCTTAACTCTCTAAGAATTTATTGTATATCCTTTATAGAATTCCAGGGTCCCACATGGCCAAGGAGACCCCCCTCACTGGGCCAAATACCCCTGGAGGCTAAAATCATCCATCTATAGGGGAGTGAGTAACTTGAGCATCTCCCCACTCCACCCCACAGCACCATGAAGGTGCTACCGGAAGTCAGGGTGTGGCGTGCTGTTCATTTTCTCTGCCTCACCTTGCCTGTCAGGCAAATACCATATCCCCACCCCCTTCCCTGCTGACCGACTCCATATCCCATAGTTGAACTAACCGTGCCTGGTTACTTCTCTGGCCTTTTTCTGGAACTTAGCAACTATAGCAAAAAGCTCAACAAGAGTAGATGCTCCCATCATGGATGTTTCCTGAACTGGCGGCTCCTTTGCTGGTTTGGTTGTTGCTGCTGTGCTTTTTTGCTTTCTTTCGCATGGGATGTTTTCTCTGTTTCACTGTCAATCACCACAGCATCCTCCCCTTCACTCTCCTCACCTTCCAGGGATTCCACCTCTTAGCACCCCAGTCAAGTTTTGTCACAAGTGCTTGCACAGGAATTCACAGCAGCCTGCACCCTCCTTAGCTTTGCAAAACAGCATGCTGGGGTCTTCAGTTTATTGTCCTGCTCTCTCAACTTGTCTGCCAGTCCTGAAGCTAGCAGAGTGGCAGACAACTGTACATTCTCCTCTAACCTCAGCTCTTCTTTCAACTTTCTAACTTGAGTATCAGCCTCTAGTTAAACATCAGTGGCTACACACCTGCTCACAGTAGAGGCCAACCCCTTGGGTAGCCATTCATTTCCCTCCTTTGCAGTTGTTCTTCAAACAAGCACATCAAACCAGCTGGTTTTTTCAAGGTGTATCCATACTCACTCAGTGGTCCACAAGCATCTTACTGTATGGGTAACCCCTCCCCATACACAGGTTGATGGCCAACTTGGGATTCCTCTCCATCCCACACTTCTTTTCCAAGGCCCATTTCTTTGGTCTTCTGGCTGGATCACCAATTCTTGGTTTCAAAACTCCAAAGCTTCTTGGGTGAAATATACATGGAAGGCAGGGAGAGACCAAAGAAAGAGAGAGACCACTCCAGATAGGTAGGTGGCAAGTTTAATAAGCAAGGGAACTTACATACAATGGTGTCTTCAGTGGCTGCAAGATGAGAAGATGTTTGCACCCACCCACCAGAATCTTGAAAGTTTATATTGAGGCCTTAACTGGGTTCACGAGAACACCACTCAGACGATCTCAACAATACATTATTTTCTCAATGCTGTGTCTTTGAAAACTGATCCTCATTGTGGGAATGATGGGCCAAATGTACTTTCCAAGGACAGGGAAGGAGTGAGGAGCCTCCCATTGCCCAGATCAAGCTCTGGGCTCAGTCAGAAGTCATGTTTTCTTGATAATCTCCTCCAACAGCCTGCTAACCTGAATGTGGAAAGGAAGTGACAAAGTGAAACTTTACCTTCCTTTCTTGACCAAGCACCAAAGGTAGAAATCTGGGAAAGCTTTGGTAAGAATTCTCACTCTTGGCTCGCTTCTGCCAGTTTTCCCCTTTCTGTAGGCTCTGGTGTGAGTGGGGTGTCACCGTGGGTCTTATCCTAGTCACCAGGAACTGTAGACAAGAAAAAGAATTTTCCCTCTACACTTTATGGTGAATTCTTTGCTGAGACCCCTTTTACTCTAGGGCACCTCATAAATGGGTAAGCTTATCTTAAGTTAAAAGTTCTCCATTGTGGCCACTGTAATTCAAGATTATCTTTGGAAAGGTTAACTTGCTTGTTCGGCCTTAAAACAAAATTTTATTCACCCAAGGCCTCACACTGGATTCAGTTCAGCTTAAGTTGGACCCAGTCTGGTTTCTAAATCAGACTGAGTTCAACTCTGGTTGATTTCTGGACTAAGTTTAGAAAAATAAATGTTCAAATAAAGTTTGAAATCTCACAATGCCAAAGCTATGGACCTAGAATCTGAGAGAGGCTTGTCCATCAGGAGGCAGTGAGGAAGCAGCAGACCCAGAGGGCTCAGCAGATTCCTGCATCTGGTTGCTTGTTGCATCTGGGGGCCGTCAGGGGTCTTCTTTGGTTCCCTCTTCTGACATCAGAGCTATTAAAAGATAAACTGAAGCATATTAAAATTTGGGGGGTTATTTGAGCAAAAACTTCATTAGAATCTGGCAGCAGCCAATGTAGCAGATAGAAAGGTGCTCTGAAGAGCTGCACAAATGAGACTGTTATAGGCAGAAGGGAGCAGGAACAAGGAAGTGACACTAGTCAGAAAGGCAGGCTGGTTATTGAAAGGTAACTTTCCTTTAGATACGACAGGAGTCTGTCACGTAGATTACATAACTAGTCCTCATCAGGTGATTACTGATTGACTAGTTTAAAATTTCATGTCTGGGAGAGCAGAAACTAAGTCTTGATGTGGTGATGTGGGGCTTAGCATAAGCAACTCCATTTTGGGCCTGTTTTCTTGTTTTTAACAGTATACATTTATAACTTTATGTATATATAAAACTTTGACCCCAAGTTTTCTCCCTGTCAATTTCTCACTTTTGCACCATTTTCTTATCTTGTTGTTGTTACTATTATTTTAGTGTTACATGTTAAAATACCTTGTTTCTCCTTGTACAATTTTGTCATAAAATAAATGCATATTTTTAGATCTTTTTCTATATATTTTCCTATTTTCATTACTGTGAATTTTACTTTAAAAGCCCTTATTAAATGAATCTCTTGATAGCAGCCTGAATTATCTTTAATCCAAATAACGGCGTGAATTCAAATTTAGACTGGATAACTCTTATTGCCAACTCACCTAGGAACCCATCCATCAAATTAGAGGCACAAGCAACTCCTTTAGCCTCACTCTAAAGGTTAATTTCAAAACTCGATGAGGTTCACATTTTAAATTTGTGCTTCTTTCTTATAGCTCTAAATTGGAGTTCAAAGTCCTTTTTATTTAATACATGTAATTTAAACTCTCAAATCCAAGCAAGCTGTGCCACTGGCTATATAATCAGGTCTCTGAAGAACAAAAGTTCATAAAATGATACAAAAAAGTAATATTTAGGTGAAGAAAATAGAGTAAGGATAGAATGTATCTTCACTATATTCTTGAGTGATACAGCTTTGTGATTTGAGTTTACATCAACTCTCCATGCTCCCCAAACCACAAGTAACATGTTTTTGTTTATTTTATTTTATTTTTTGTCAACTATAACTGTGAAAATGTGTTTTCCAAGATGGAAAATTTAAGTCTGATTCATGAATTCTAGTTTTGGTGATACTTAAACTAATGGTATGGTCTTGAAAAGTCATTTCATCCTTCTGTCTCAGTTTCCTTGCCTATACATTGAAGAGGTAAGAGTAGTCTATCTTTTAATATGTTGATGCAGATTTTTTTTGATTGAAGTATAGTCAGTTTACTACGTGTCAATTTCTGGTGTACATCATAATGTTTCAGTCATACATATATACACATATATTCGTTTTCATATTCTTTTTCATTATAGGTTACTACAAGATATTGAATATAGTTCCCAGTGCTATATAGAAGAAACTTACTTTTTTAAATCTATTTTTTATATATGATGGTTAATCTCAAACTCCCATATTTGTCCTTTCCCACCCTCTTCCCCCTGAAAACCATAGAATTGTTTACTATGTCTGTGAGTTTGTTTCTGTTTTGTAGATGAGTTCATTAGTGTCTTATTTTTTTCTTTCTTTTTCTTTTTAGATTTCACATATAAGTGACACGTGGCTTACTTCACTTAGAATGACAGTCTCCATGTCCATCCATGTTGCTGCAAATGGCATTATTTTATTTTATTTTATTTATGGCTGAGTAATATTCTATTATATAAATACACCGCAACTTCTTTATCCAGTCAGTGGGAAATTCGCAGAATATTGCAGCCAATGGCAACCTGGAATAGTATAGGATACAATACCTTTATTCAAGAGATTCAAAACATACCAATTCACTAGGAGTAATTAGTGATACAAAAATTGTTCCCTATAACAAGATGCAGTAACTCCTTTTTGCCACTAGGGTATTAATAGTGCCTGGAAAGACGTAACTGCTGACTGGAACCCCAGAAGAGTTGTTGCTCCTAAGAGAGAATCAGGTAGCTAAAGCCAAGTTATTTTACCTCCTCTCCTTTTCTTTAATTGAATTTTGGTGACTTTGGGGCAACACATAAGTTATTTTTATTTAAGGATGTCATAATTTCCCCCAATGTCTAACTTAGTTCCTTCTTGTCTCCTTTGCAGAAATAGAGATAGTAATAAAATATCCAATACGTTGCATCTTTTCTTGCTGAGGAAACTGAGCCTGAGACAGACAATGCAATGTCTCCAAAGCTACTCTGAAGTTCAATCAACTATCTTATACTGGGGATAGAAAGTTTCATTCTCTTACTATTCTGTTATTCATCAACTTTTTGCACTGCAGAAAACTGGAAAGATTCTCTTTCAAGTGTATGTAAAAGGTGGGCCATTGTTTCCAGAGCCAATCTGATCTATGTTCTTGTTAAATAAGGAACCTTGGGCTCCACCTATGTATACTAATTTCTTAGAGTGATTCATTTGTAACATTAAGATAGATTTAGAGGTGAAATAAATCCATATTGCTGAAAATGTCTACACTATACAGACTGGTTTGAGCCTGTAGCAAGCTGCACAGTAAAGAAAGAAAACACTGGTCTGGGGTCAGAAACTTGGATTTAAAACTTGAATTCAATATTTGTCACCTTTGCGACTTTGGGATAATTATTCCACTTGTCTTATGCTTGTTTCCTCATTTATAATAGAGGGATAAGATTTGCCTAAGCTGCTGAAAGTTTTAAATGAGAAGGTGCACGTGTTTCTGATGATGTGGTCTTGCTTCTCCTCCTATCTTCCTTGTCATAATCAACTAACCTAACATTTATTGTGTGCATCCTTTGCTCCATAATACCTCTCAGTAATCCAACCTAAGTAACAACTTTATCCTGAGACAATTACAGAGTTAACCAAAGCCAGAGAAATTTGACAGTGGAAATTTACTCAGGAATCCTATTATTTGGCATTTAAAAAATCAAATTACTATTTGGCTAATTAAAAAAATCAAACTGGCTGCTTTTTCCACTATTTAATTAAAATACTAGATGGGCACTTTGGTTATTGGCTAGACTTAGGTGTTAGAAATATTGCTTACGAAAAATAAACTATGACTTTGGGTTGCATCTAGAAATTTGTTTACCAAATAGAGAGACACTATAAATCACGAGTTTGTTTTTGGAACTAAGTTGTTTATGATGTCAAGTGAATTCAAACACAGAGTTCCATATCTTTTAGATAAAAATATTTCACTTAATGTTTCTGCTATTGGAGGAACTGTTATAACCATACTGTTTAAATAGGTATCCTTTATATTTTTCATACAAATTCCTTTTGTTAGCCTACCAAAATGAAACTTGAGATTGATTTCAAGGATAATTATATAACTATGAACTTTCAAAGCCTGCACACATTATCTATGCAGCAGACAGTGTTGTTTATACAAACAGTAGCATTTGAGGGGGCAAATATATGGCTGTAATACATAAACTTTTACACTTCTAGACATGGGACATTTATTTAAAAGATTCACCTGGCCAGTTGATTTGATTTCATGGAATTATATTGTATGTAGGCTAATATACACTGTTAGATGCACTCCTTTGTGTATGAGAAAACATGCGTATCTTTGTGCAGTGTTAGTAAATTTTAGTATAAATGAAAAAAATTTTAGTATAAGTGAATGTATTACAATATTTTCATTATATTAGTTTGTTGGGCAGACTAACAAAGAAAATATATTCACTTGGCATAAACATGTTCTTTCCACTAAAGCTAACGGGTATTTTTGAAAGAAAGAACATATCCAGCTTCTTTTGATCAATCTAATGAAAATTTACATTCCTTTGATCTTGTAAATGACCTCCTTGAGTAGCTAGAAAATGTAAATAAGCGAACAGATTGCTATGCCTACACTAGTTGAGAAGCCTAACATTAAAATCAGTCATTCTATTATTTATAAAATACTAAGTCACCAATTGTATTTTATCTTTCACTGATTTTTGTTCAACATTAACCTTCAAAAATGAAAGAAAATAACCTTGATTGTTTTTTCCTTTTGTTTGCAGAGTCTCTTTGGTAAGAATTTCAAATATCTTGGAGCTATAGATGTACTTTGTTAACAGAAGTCATTCTCAAAACCATTAGCGCTCAGCTTTATTTTTGGTCTAATATCAAAAGTCTGCTTTGCTTTACATCACAAGTTTATTCATAAACTCTAAAAAATAAATCTCCTATTTTACTGCTGCTCACGAATGAATGATGTCAATATTTATTTAGAGCAGTGGTATCATTGAAAGGACAGTTTGGAATGAAAATGTGAGTCAAAATTACTCTTGCAAATATTAAATTTTGATATTTCTTATTCATTATTGTTTCAAAATGGAAGCTATTTTCCTGGTGATAAAAATCATGGTAAAGATTATCAAACAAAAATTTGTAAGTTCCTCTGTAATCTCACCTTATAAAACTATTTACCATTATTTTTTGTGTACTTCCGTCCATCCTTTAAAATTATACACATAGATGTATATATCTATATAATAACTATACATAGTATTTATGAGATAATGTAAGATGTCTATTTGACTTAAATGTAATTTGTGGACCCCTCTCCAAGTTAACAAAAGTGACTTTTTGAGAACTTATTTAATATTATTTCCACATAGAACTTTCTATTTGTTCTTTACTATTATAATGTTTCAATAAATATTTTTGTATATTTGCCTTTGTCCTATTATTTCTTTGAATAATTTCTCAGAAATAAAATTGCTGGATCAAATAGTATTTAAGTTTGAAAGATATTGAGATGATTCTCCTCAAAGATACTTTCAAACTACATTTCCATCAAAACTGTCTGTTGTCTTATATCCTTGATAGCACCATACTGCTTAAAGCTTTTAAAATTTGCTAATCTGATAGGTTAAAAGACAATATAATCTTTTTATTTTTATTTGAATTTTTAAAATTATTAAAATGAGCAGTTTTTCATATTCTTTCTAAACCTGAGATGTAATTGACATAGAATATTGTATACAATGTATTGACTTGATACATTTATATATTGCAATATGATTTACCACTGTAGTGTTAGCTAACATCTCTATCACATCACATAATTATCATTTCTTTTCTGTGATGGAAAACATTTAAGATCTAGTTTCTTAGCAACTTTGAAGTATATAATTGAGCCTTGTTGTCTATAATCACCATGCTGTGCATTAGATCTCTAGAACTCACTTATCTTTTAGTTGTAGTTTTGTACCTTTAGCAATCTCTCCAACTCCCCTGCCCTGCACCCCCACCCCACCCCAGTCTACTCTCTATTTCTACAAGTTTGGCTTTTTTAGATTCCACATGTAAGTGAGATCATAAGGTACTTGTCTTTCTCTAACTTAGTTCACTTATCATAATGCCCTTGATGTCCATTCATATTGTCACAAATGGCAAGCTTTCATTCTTATATTTGGCTAAAAATTATTTCATTGTGTATGCACATGCACACAATGGAATATTTTGTGTTACATTTTACCTATCCACTCTTTCTTTGAGGGACACTTAGGTTGCTTCTATATCTTAGCTGTTGTGAATAATGCTGCAATAAGCTTGGGAGTCCAGATACCTCTTGGAGATCCTATTTTTGTTTCCTTTGGCTATATACCCAGAAGAGGGATTACTGGATCCCTGGATCATATGGTAGTTCTATTTTTAAATTAATGTATAGTTGATTTACAATGTTATGTTAGTTTCAGGTGTATAGCGAAGTGATTCAGTTATACATAGATATATATCTATCTATTCTTTTTCAGATTTTTCATTATAGATTATTACAACACATTGAGTATAGTTCCCTGTGCTGTATAGTAAGCCCTTATTGGTTATCTATTTCATATACAGCAGTGTGTATATGTTAATCCCAAACTCTTAATTTATCCCTTCCCCATACCCTTTCCACTTTGGTAATCATAGGTTTGTTTTCTATGTCTGTGAGTCTATTTCTGTTTTATAAATAAGTGTTTTTGTACTTTTTTTTAGATTCCACATATAAGTGATGTCATATGATATTAGTCTTTCTCTGTATGACTTACTTCACTTAATATGATAATCTCTAAATCCATCCATGTTGCTGCAAATGGCACTATTTCTTTCTTTTTTATGGCTCAGTAATATTCCTTTATATATATATAATCTATCTATTATCTGTCTGTCTATCTATCTATCTATCTATCTATCTATCTATCTATCTATCTATCTAAATTCCTTATCCAGTCATCTGTTGATGGACATTTAGGTTGATTCCATGTCTTGTCTATTGTAAATATTGCTGCTATGAACATTGGAGTGCATGTATTATAGTTTTTTTCTAGATATATGCCCAGGAGTGGGATTGCATGATCATACGGTAACTTTATTTTTAGTTTTTTAAGGAACCTCCATTCTGTTCTCCATAGTGGCTGCATCAATTTACATTCCCACCAACAGTGTAGAAGGGTTCTTATTTCTCCACACACTCTCCAGCATTTATTATTTGTAGACTTTTTGATGAGGACCATTCTGACTGCTATGAGGTGATACCTTGCTGTAGTTTTGATTTGCATTTCTCTAATCATTAGTGATGCTGAGCATCTTTTCATGTGCCTGTTGGCCATCTGTGTGTCATCTTTGGAGAAACGTCTATTTTGGTCTTCGCCCCATTTAAAAGTTTTTTTTTATATTGAGCTGTATAAGCTGCTTATATATTTTGGAAATTAATCTCTTGTCACTTGCATCATTTGCAAATATTTTATCCCATTCCATAGGTTGTCTTTTCATTTTGTTTATATTTTCATTTGCTGTGCAAAAGCTTTTAAGTTTGATTAGGCCCAAGTTGTTTATTTTTGTTTTTATTTCCATTACTATAGGAGAAGGATCCAAAAAAATATTTCTGCAGTTTATGTCAAAGATTGTTCTACCAATGTTTTCCTCTAGGAGTTTTAGAGTAACTGGTCTTGCATTCAGGTCTTTAATACATTTTGAGTTTATTTTATATATGTATTAGATAATGTTCTAGTTTCATCATTTTACATGTAGCTGTCTAGTTTTCCCAGAACCACTTACTGAACAGACTGTCTTTTCTCCATTGTATATTCTTGCCTTCTTTGTTATTGATTAATTGACAGTAAAGGCATGGGTTTATTTCTGGGCTTTCTATCCTATTCCATTGATCTATGTGTCTGTTTTTGTGTCAGTACCATGCTGTTTTGATTATTGTAGATTTGTATTATGGTCTGAAGTTAGGGAGCATGATTCCTCCGGCTCCATTGTTTTCCTCACGATTGCTTTGGCTATTTAAAAGCTTTTGTGTTTCCATACAAATTAAACATTTTTTGTTATAGTTCTGTGAAAAATGTCATTGGTAATTTGATAGAGATTACATTGAATCTGTAGATGGCTTTGGGTAGTTTGGCTATTTTAATGACTCTTCCAGTCCAAGGGCATGGTATATCTATTTGTGTCATCTTCAGTTTCTTTCATCAGTGTCTTATAGTTTTCAAAGCACAGGTCTTTTGCTTCCTTAGTTTGATTTGTTTCTGGGGATTTTATTCTCTTCTGATGAAATGGTAAATGGAATTGTCTCCTTAATTTCCCTTTCTGATATTTGGTCCTTAGTATATAGAAGTGCAACAGATTACTCTGTATTAATTCTATATCCTGCAACTTTACCAAATTCATTGATAAGCTCTAGTAGTTTCCTGGTAGTGTCTTTAGGATTTTCTACATAAAGTTTCATGTTATCTGCAAATAGTGACAGTTTTAATTCTTCTTTTCCAATTTGGATTCCTTTTATTTCTTTTCTTCTCTGATTGTTAAGGCTAGGACTTCCAAAACTATGTTGAATAAAATGGTGAGAGTGGGCTTCCTTGTCTTTTTCCTAATCTTAGAGGAAATGCTTTCAGCTTTTCATCACTGAATATGATGGTAGCTGTAGGTTTGTCATATATGGCTTTTATTATTTTGAGGTATGTCCCCTCTATGCTCACTTTCTGGGGCTTTTATCATAAATGGATGTTAAATTTTATCAAAACCTTTTTCTGCATCTAATGAGATGATCATATAGTTTTTATTCTTCAATTTGGTAATGTGGTGTATCACACTAATCAATTTGTGGATATTGAAAATTCCTTGCTTCCCTGAGATAAATACCTCTTGATCTTAGTGTACAGTTCTTTTAATGTTATTGTTGGAGTCAATTTGCTAGTATTTTGGTTGAGAATTTTTGCGTCTATGTTCATAAGTGATATTGGCCTGTGATTTTCCTTCCTTCCTCCCTCCCTCTCTCTTTCTCTTTCTTCCTTCCTTCCTTTCTCCCTTCTTTCCTTTCTCCCTTCTTTCCTTCCTCCCTTTCTTTCTTTCTTTCTTTTCTTTCTTTCTCCCTTTCTCTCTGTCTCTCTTGTCTCTCTCACCCTCCCTCCCTTCCTTTCTTTCTTTTCTCATATCTTTGTCTGGTTTTGGTATCAGGGTGATTGACGATGGCCTCATAGCATGAGTTTGGAAGTGTTCCCTCCTCTGCAACTTATTGAAATAGTTTCAGAAGGATAGGTGTTAACTCTTCTCTAAATGTTTAGCAGAAATTGCCTGTGAAGCAATCTAGTCCTGGACTTTTGTTTGGTGGGAGTTTTTAAATTACTGATTCAATTTTAGTACAGGTAATTTGTCTGTTCATATTTTCTGTTTTTTCCTGGTTCAGTCTTGGGGGATTGTGCCTTTCTAAGAATTTATCCATTTCTTCCCAGGTTGTCCATTTTCTTGCTGTATAGTTACTGTTAGTAGTCTTGTGATCTTTTCTATTTCTGTGACACCGGTTGTAGCTACTCCTTTTTCATCTCTGATTTTATTGATTTGGGCCCTATCCCTTTTTTACTTGATGAGTTTGGCTAAAGGTTTATCAATTTTATTTATCTTTTCAAAGAACCAGCTTTTAGTTTCATTGATCTTTTCTATTTTTTTAAGTCTCTATTTCATTTACTTCTGCTTTGGTCTTTATGATTTCTTTCCTTTTAGTAATTTTTAGTTTTGTTTGGTCTTCTCTTTCTAGTTGCTTTAGGTGTAAGATGAGGTTGTTTATTTGAGATTTTTCTTGTTTTCTGAGGTACGCTTGTTTTGCTATAAACTTCCCTCTAGAACCGTGTTTGCTGTGTCCCCCCCCCCTTTTTTTTTTCTGTTTGATAGTTAAAAGTTTGTCAATTCTTGGTAGTTCCCTTAAGTCATTCTCAGTTCTACTATTTAAAAGCAACTCAGGGAACCTCCTTTCCAGTGGCACAGAAGTCAAATGAGAGGGCTTCATGTAACAAATATATCTATGTTAATAACATATTAGTTTCAATTCACAGCTCGTTATCAAAGTCCTTGCAGCTTTAAAGAGGTAACACAGTGGCATAAGTGAAGGCTGCTGCACGCCTTTGACCAAAGGCCCATCCTCTGCCTAAGGGTCTGTGCCCCCTGACTGCTTGGGTATCATCTTGCAGAGCCTCCTAGGCCCAGGAATGGATGTGTGTGACCTGAGGAGGCTGGAGTGCACAAAGGGTTGTGCTGAAGCCTCCTTCCCTTGGGTGCCCCTGCTCAGCCTGTGCTGCCTGGGCTGGCCTGCACCCTTTCTGCAGGTGTGTCTGGGGCACCATGTCCATATGTGAGCTGTTTCTAAGTGGCAGGAGAAATTGTTCCTACTTAGATGTGGCCCTGACCTACTGGGCAGGACGTGGTGGTTGCACCAAGGGATGATGAACTCCCTGGTGTCCTAGTTCTTCTTTGACCTTCTCTGCCAGGCCAGGGTTTTGGATTGTCGTGTTTTCATTTTCATTTGTCTCTAGGTATTTTTTTGATTTCTTCGATTTCTTCAGTGATCTATTGGTTGTTTACTAGCATATTGTTTAACCTCCATGTGTTTGTGTTTTTTGTACTTTTTCTTATAGTTGATTTCTAATCTCACAGTGTTGTGGACAGAAAAGTTGTTTGCTAGAATTTCAGTTTTCTTTAATTTATGGAGGCTTGCCTTGTGGCCCAGCACGTAATTGATCCTGGAGAAGTCCCATGTGCACTTAAAAAAAAATGTATATACTGCTGCTTTGAATGGAATGCTCTATGAATATCAATTAAGTCCATCTGGTCTAATGTGTCATTTTAAGGTTTGTGTTTCCTTATTGATTTTCTCTCCGGATGATCTGCCCATTGATGTAAGTGGGGTGTTACATTTCTCCATTATTATTGTGTTACTGTCAATTTCTCCTTTTACGTCTGTTAACATTTGCCTTACATGCTGTGGTGCTCCTCTTTTGGGTGTATATATATATTTACAATTGGTTAGTTATATTTATCAACCTTGGGAAAGTGGCCCTCTGTAGGGGATGTCCTGTGTTTCCCACCAGTAAAATTCCCTCTTGACACTCAAGGGCCAAGTGCTGGCTGGTCCCAGGGTAGGATCTGGCTTGCCTTTGTAGATTCACTTCCACAGGCTGCAGGATTATAGTTTTATTGCCTCTGTTCTCTGCCCCCTGGTGAGTGAGGCTGGTCTAGAGGCTTTTGCAAACTTCTGGCAGAAGGGGCTAGTGCCTGTCCACTGGTGGGTGGAGCTGGATCCTGTCCCTCTGGTGGGCAGGGCCATGTTGAGGGATGTGTCTAGAGGCAGCTGCAGCTGTGTGTTCAAGAAGTTATTTGGCAGCCTGCCTGCTGATGGGTAGAACTGTGTTCCTGCTCAGTTAGTTATTTGGTCCAAAGCCTGCCAGCACTGGGGCCTGCAGGTTGTTGGGTGGGGCTGGGTCTTGGTGCTAATAACCCAAGCAAGATGTCAGTCTCCAGTAGAATTCATGCAGATGAATGCTCGCTGATATGTCTGCTACCAGTTTTTATGTTCCCAGGGTGAGCCACAGCTGCCACCCACCTCTCTGGGAGATCCTCCAAAACCAGCAGGTAGTCTGGCCCAGGCACGTATGAAGTTACTGCTTTTGCCCTTGGTTCCAGTGTGCATGAGATTTTGTCTGTGCCTTTCAAGAGTAAAGTCTCTATTTCCCCCAGTCCTGTGGATCTTCTGCAATTAAGCCCTGCGGACCTTCTGCAATTAAGCCCGCGGACCTTCTGCAATAAAGCCCTGCTGGCCTTCAAAGCCAAATACCCTGGTGGCTTATTTTTCAATGCTAGACCCTCAGGCTGGGGAGCCTGAGGTGGGGCTTAGAACTCTCATTCCTGTGGGAGAACTTCTGCAATATAATTATTCTCCAGTTTGTGGCTCACTCAACCAGGGGCTATGGGATTTGATATATTTAGAATTTGCCCCTCTTACCATCTCATGGTGGTTCCTTCTTTGTATTTTTAGTTGTAGAAGATCATTTCTTGTATATTCCAGGTTTTTTTTAAAATTGATGATAGTTCTGCAATTAGTTGTGATTTTGGTGAGTTTGTGAGAGGAGGTGAGCTCAAGGTTCCTTTTCTGTCATCTTGGCTTAATGTGGTAGTTATATTTTTAATTCTTGAGAAACCTCTATCCTGTTTCCTGTAGTGATTGCACCAACTTACATTCCCACTAACAGTGCACAAGGGTTTCCTTTTCTCCACATCCTTGCCAAAACTTATTTTTTGTCTTTTTTGTAGTAGCCATTGTAACAGGTGTGAGGTGATATCTCACTGCAGTTTTGATTTGCATTTCTCAGATAATTAGTAATGTTAAGCACACTTTGAAGCCTTATAGTTTGATGTAGTCTCTTTTATTGATTTTTTTCTTTTGTTAATTGGTGTCATGTCCAAAAAAATCGTTGCTAAGACCAATGTCTAGAAGCTTTTTTCCTTATGCTTTCTTCTATCAGTTTTAAGATTTCAGGTCTTAGGTTTCAGTTTTTAATCCATTTTGAATTAAATTTTGTGTGAGTGGTGTAAAATAGGGTTTCTATTTCATTTTTCAGTATGTAGTTATCAAGTTTTCTCAATACTATTTATTGAAGAGGCTATCTCCCCCATTGATAATTATTGGCTCATTATTTGCTTTTCTTATTCTGTAAATTGCTTGTGTTCAATCTCTGCCTGTTTTTCTATTAAAGCATTATATATCATGATTTAATATTATATGAAGATACACAATATTAGGGTGTTACATAATGTGAATATTATTTGTTGATTGATGCATTGTGATGTGTCTTTTTACTAATCTTTTAACTTTGTTAATGATCTTGCCTTAAAATTTTAGTTAATATATAGTTATGTAACTTTATAGTTTTTGGATTTCTCACACCTAAGAATTGTCTTTCTTCTTCAATATTAAAGTAATTATTTCCTTTGTTTGTAATAATTTTATATTAAAAATAATTTAAAATACATTTGGATTTTGTTTGAGGCAGAAACAAAATTTTTCCAAGTGTTTATCCAGCTGTGCAGAATTATTTATTATATTTATTCATCATTTTTCCCACTGATTTGAAATGCCAAATTTATAATACCAAAGGTTTCATATCTTTATGGATTTGGATCTTATTTTGTGTTTTTAATCTATTTATTTATTCTTAAGCAAATGATGTATTATTTTAAAAATTGTAGCTTTTTATAAATTATGTCATCTAATAGAACAAATCCCCTTTATTTTTCTTTTTCAAAAATATTTTGGTCATTGTCATGAACTTATTCTTCTTCATGGAAATAACAATCACCTTGGTATATTCCACCCCATTAGTACCTTCCATTTTCATTAGTTCTATAGGAAATTGAATTAGAATGCATTATACTTACAGATTATGTCAGAGAAAATGGAAATCTTCAAAATATTGAATACTCTAATGTAAGAATCTGGTATATTATGCATTTTATTAGGAAGTCTTTATTAAACTTTATTTAGAGAGTCTTTTTATGCTCATCAGTAACAGTTTAGAGTTTTCTTCACAGATTTTATATAGTTCTTGTTAGGTTTATTTCTAGGAATAATATAGCTTTTACTTTAATACGACTGTGAATAGGACTCTTCCAATAAGACATCTAAATTATTACTACTAATGTTTAGGATTCACTTATTCTGTGTATTAATACTGCAATTTAGTCATCTACTAGTTTATTATGACTCTCAAAATTTTTTATTTGGTTTTCTTGCTTTTTGTGAGGGATTATATCATTTGCAAATTATGATAATTTGCTTGCTTGCTTCCCTTTGTGTACCTGTCTTCTTTGTCTGTTTCATTGTATTGACTAGAAACTTCAGAGAAATGTCAATTAGTAGAAGTGACAGAAAATATCCTTGTTTCATCACTGACTTTAATATAAATGCCTCTAATTTTTTCACCATTAAGGATGATAATGCTAATTTTTTTCTTTGAGACTGAATCACATTAAGGATGTTTTACTTATAATATAGGAATAGATTAATGCCTTTTATAATTATCTTAAAAATAAATATATGGTTTAATCTATGGATCTAATGGATCTATCAACATAATGAACCACAGAATTGAATTTCCTAAGTAGAGTTAACCTTGTTTTCCTGGAATGAAGTCAGCTTGGTTATGTTGCTGTATGCTTTTGATTTTAAAGCTAGATCTGATTTGTAATATTTTAATTAGGCTTTTTTTCATTATACTCCCAAATGAGATTGCTTTGTAGTTAGTGACTGTGTGGATGGATGTGTGCTCACAGCTGGGCATACAAAATCAATTAGTTTTTAGAATTAAAATGCCCTAGCTTCATAAAATTAACAATGAAAACCTCTTTATTCTCTGTAACAATTTAAATAACAGAAATTATATGTTCTTTGAATTTGGGAAATCATCTTCATCTGGTGCTGTATGGGAAAGGTAAATCTTTGTACTGTTCTTATTTATATAATTCATTTTATCAAACATGTTATTTGTTACACAAGTCTCCTAGATTGATATTTTATTCCTACTTGTTCTGAGGGAGTTTTCAGTATCCACTTTGTGGTCTTCTTTTGTGCATTAATGATAGTTTTCTTTATAGATTTTGACTAATTTTTTTGAGCAGAAGGGTTATTTTAGCTTGGGTTCAAGGGCAGGTAGTTTCTAGGAAGTGTTGGTAAAGGAGTGGGGAATTGGGACAGAGAAATTAGGGAAGCCACTAAGGGGTGTGTTAGCAAGAAATTTAGCATTGTGAACAACTGGAACTTAATCTCTCTAGGAAACTCTCAGGAGTCAGTGTAGAAAATACACTTCAGCGTTATCCTTGCTAAGCTGGTGAGAGAGTTGGTATATTTATCCCCCTAGGTCATCCGTTATTGATTGAGGGCTACTCCAGGGGTAGGAGGCATTAATTCTCCAGCATATCTGGCCTGTTTCATTTGCAGTCAGAATGGACTCTGAGAAAGCAAAAAAGCATCTTCTACAAGTGTCCACAATTGTTAGAGGTTTGTGACATTTTGTACCTATAACTAATTCATTAATTCTTATATTTATTAATTTATTGAACAAACATTTGCTTTCATACAAGACTGTTAGTTTACTGGTACATAATTGTAGGATCATACTCCTTTTCTAAAAGTATTTCTCAAGTTTTGGCTCATAGACTTGTTTTGCAGAGAATACTCTTCCTGAAAATTATTACTTCTATTAAATTATCTATTTTATCAATTATTCTTCATTAAAAAGTCCACTTTTCTCTTGCACTTTTTAGAAAAAATAGATGTTTACTCTTTTTCTTTATCAGTAATTACTTTTTTCTTTTTTAAACCATTTTTTAATTGAAGTATAGTTAATTTACAATGTTCTGTTACTGTCAGGTGTACAACAAAGTAATTCAGTGATATATATATATATATACACACATATGTATATATGTATATATATTCAGATTCTTTTCCATTATAGGTTATTATAAGGTATTGAATATAGTTCCTTGTGCTATACAGTAGGTCCTTGTCATTTATCTATTTTACATATAGTAGTGTATATAGGTTAATCCCAAACTCCTAATTTATCCCTTCCCCTTATTTTTCCCTTTGGTAACCATAAGTTTGTTTTCTATGTCTGTGAGTCTACTTCTGTTTGGTAAATATGTCCATTTGTACATTTTTTTTAGATTCCACATATAAGTGATATATGATATTTCTTTCTCTGTCTGACTTACTTCCCTTAAAATAATCTTTGGGTCCGTCCACGTTGCTGCAAATGACATCATTTCTTTTTTATGGCTGAATTATATTCCATTGTATATATTTACTACAGCTTCTTTATCCATTCATCTGTCGATTGACATTTAGATTGATTCCTTGTCTTGGCTATTGTAGATAGTGCTGCTATGAACATTGTGGGGCATGTATCTTATTTGAATTACACTTTCTCTGGATATATGCCCAGGAGCGGGATTGCAGGATCATATGGTAACTGTAGTTCTTTTAAGGAACCTCCATACCCTTCTCTATAGTGGCTGCACTAATTTACATTCCCACCAACAGTGTAGGAGGGTTCCTTTTCTCTACACACTCTTGAGCATTTATTTGTAGGCTTTTTAATGATGGCCATTCTGACTGGTGTGAGGCGATATCTCATTGTAGTTTTGATAATAATTTCTCTGATAATAAGTGATATTGAACTTTTTTTTATGTGCCTGTTGGCTATCTGTATGTTTTCTTTGGAGAAATGGCTAGAAAAAAATAGGTGTTTACTCTTAAAAAAAACATACAATGCAATATTATCTTCTCATATTTCATTGAGAATTCTACTTAGATTTTTTTTTTAAATGTTCTCTCTAGTTTCCAGGATTAAATATATTCACTGGTGGTTATTTGTTCTGATTACCCAGCTTGGTCACCTTCTTTTTTGGCTTCTGATTTTCATTTCTGAAGATCTTCTTGATGACTGATCATATTAATAATGATTAAAATCATTAACTTACATTAATTTATAAGTAATGTTAGCAGGTATAATCTCCCCTAGCAGTTATGCAGAATAGTAGTTCTGGACATTTTTACAGAAAACAAATTTTTTTTAAATTGGAGGAAGACATAGTGTTGTTAATTTTTAGATTCACTATATGTCAATTGAAAAACTATTATTTACTAGTACCACAGATTTATAAAAGAAAGAACATTTGAATTTCTCTGATATAGAAAAGATAGAATCTCTTAAATAGTACAAGTTTGGCTGGGTATATACTTACAACAGTGATCTTTATTTTCTCTCTTCATAGGTCCATGGAAGCCTTCTTTCTGTTAAGTACTGGGAGCTACTGTGGTTAGAGTTTCGCCCTCAGGCCTCACCTTATACTTGTCCACTTTATGAGCAGTAGTGGATTTTTTGAGGTGGCAAAGCTCCATTTCATTTGGAGTGCTGCATGTATCAACTGAAATCTGGGTGCCAATGCTGTGGTTCCATTTTTCACCTGAGGGCTCTAGTGGGTTTCCACAAATCTTTCAGTTTATTCCCTCCAGTCACTCCCCAAGCCAACTTTAGTTAGAAAAGATATTCTCTTGACTTCATAATTTTTTTTCCCAGCCTCCCCAACCAGCTAGAGAAAATAAGTATTACCCTGCAGAGTTTCCTCCACTTACCCCTGTGGCTCAGCCCTGTGCTTGTGAGTTTTCTCCCGAGGTTTTGTCAAATTTGTATGGTTCTTTGCTGATATTTTAAAAAGTTGTCATATGAAATTGGGGCCTTTCTTGGCTTAAGCAAAATTGAAAGTATATTTATTTATTTATTTTTGGTTCATTTTAGTGGGTGCCATTGAGATGTTTTTGCATCTTCTGTATATTTTTGTAAGTTACCTACCTCTGGACTTCTCAGTTACTGGGAATGAATGGTCTAGATATCTCAGGCAATTATGAAGAGCATTTAGTCAATAGCAAAGATAGTTACTGAGTTCTTCCTAGGTGACAGGGTGTGCTAGATTCTTTGAATTCCTCTTAAACTCTGTAAGGTAGTCATTTTGAGGTAGGACTTGTTATCACCTTTGACAGAAGAAGGAACAGGGGTTCAGAAAGTTTAAATACCTTGCTCTTTGTCATGGAACTTATACTGGCAGAACTTGAATAGAACATAGTTCTGTTTGGCTCCTCAATCCACATTTTTTTCAACATTCCACAATTTTTTCTAATGAATTTATTGAACAGCCATAATTCTTTGCTGCACATTTAATTACTAGTGACTTATTTAAAGGTTATTTTTTTTTAAAATAGTGTTTGGTTATCTTAGATTCTAATCAGAAATACTGATTAAATTCTTTCTTTGACTCCAGCTCCTGCCATAATAATACTTTCAAACTAATTGTTGCTATTATTTAAAACATTTTATGGAAACTATAAGCTCTTTCCTTAGAAAATGTTACATACACACAAAATTTTTACATAATTTCAGAGACTTCATGAATATTGCTGTTGCCTGTCCATGGACCCAGGATAAAATTTTGTCTTAGAAGGAAGGGATTATCACATTGATCAGTTCTTTTTGAATGGCATTATGTCTTCTTTGAAACTATTAAGAGAAGATATGCTTGGATTCTGGTAGTTAACGGGAAATGTAACTTTTCAAGACCACTTTTTATATACTACCTAATATGCTCTGTCTTTCTGAGACAAACTGTTAAATGTACATGTGATACATAATAGCTACTATTTTTTACTGTTTACCCTTCCAGCTCTCCAAGCTGAATTACCTGGCCTTTCCTAAAGATTTTCTCTCCTGGACCACACTGGTCGTAGGTGCTTACGTGTAAAATTACAGTGGAGTTTGATGACCTTACAGATAGTTCCTTATGATTCAATAATTTGTTTGCTAGTTCAGCTTTCTATTTGGAGGAGAGTTTCAGATGGTCAAATCCTTGCACACTGTTTTTTCATAGGATGCAAAATCTGATATTCTTTGTGCATGAATCTGGATTAGTAAGAATCACCAGGCAAGACTTGTAATGAAAACTCTCTTCAAGCTATTTTTAACTGCGTGTGATGAAAAAATGGTTTTAATGAGGAAAGAATAATACATTGATCTTTCTTCTATTCATTTGTGAGGCAGGTTATATAGGCCATGATTGAAATACTGTTCTTTATTAAAATGTACACAGTGAAATATTTCAGTGCCTATTGATGATAGCGCATTGATGTCATGTAGATGTTACAGAATGAATTCACTGTTTCACTATTTCCTTGAATGCCATGCAGTGTTTTTGATGAATAATGGCTATGCATAATTTAGTTGCTTAAGAATTTATGAGATCAGGATCAGCAGCTAAATTTGAGGTTAGTAAGATGTAGGGCAGTTGGACAAGGGTCTGAGTTCACATGATATGAAGACTTGGCTCACCACAGAGACCACAAACCAGCCAGAGGCTGAATGTAGCCTCAGCTTATTTTGTTTTAAACACATTTTGAATTAATTCTCAATGTGTAAAAGTTGGGCAGTTTTACAGAAAATTCCAGAGTTTTGTTTTCCGTTGAATCATCAGAAGATCTGGCATCACTGGCCCAAATTCTCAAGCTAAGTATCAGCAGCAGAGTGAAACATGGTTTCCTTCTTGCCTCTCTGATAAAGAAACTGAATTTCAGTTGCCTTATATTATTGCATTTCTATTGTTATTTTCTTTTGTAGAGAGAAAGAGAAATAATTTCTTATACTTGTATCTTTATCAAAAGAGGGAAAACAAATGATAAGCTGAGAGGGTGGCATAGGGGAGACAGCACATTTTTTTCCCCAAGTGAAGATTATTCTTCCATGTTTAATACGCAAAATGTGTTTCTGTCCAAAAAATACAACTTAAAGTACCAATATGTAAGCAACCATGATAAGAAATATGATTGATATCTGGAAATTTTGTTTGGTGAGAAACTTAACGATCTGAGAAAAGATTCCAAAGTTTTTACTGGGCTTGTTTTTGAATTTAAAATATCTGAGTAAAATTGTCATAAAATTCATTTATTACCTAAAAAAATTACCTTGTTAAAGACAAAGGAAATTATGTGTCCTAATCAATCATTTAAATTGGCAATAAGATTTAAAATTCCAACAAGAAATGTGAACTCAAGAGTGTTGAAGAAATGGCAATAACCTAAAGAATATGTTGGAGGAAGTTAAGTTTTTATGTCATGTTCTATATAAGTGATGAAAGCCTGGAGGTAACAAACACCATCTGGTTAGCTATATTTGTATGTGTTATAAATGAGGCTATAAACGAGACTAGAGAAATTTTGGACATAAAACCCTTGAGAGGCATGACACTCAAAACCACATTATCTATGTTGAAGAAAATTTTGAACTACTTAGTGAAAACTGGCCAAGAAATGTTAGGGAGTGACTCTAACATCAGATGGTGCCTCCATGAAAGTCTGTGTTAACATCAAACTCCTTCTGAGGTGGTAAAATTTGGAGGGACACATTACAATTTTTCAGGAATTACTTTGTACCAAATGGTTAAAAAAATAACTAAATAAAGCCTGTCTTTGTTGGAGTAAGATCCTGTGGCTTGAAATGTAACTTACTCAATGTGTGTCTTGATGCACTGGAAACACAACTGAATAAGGGGTGTAATGTAGTGTGCAGGGGTTAGGTGATTTGAGTCATTTTAGTTGTATTGAAGCTCCTTATTTTTACTTGCTGAAACAAATTGATTTGCTCATGTCATCTTAGAAAAATTTCTGCTTCATCTCACCAGTGACTAACGGATAAATCTTGGCCTTTTTGGTTAATGTTACAACTCATCTAAGCACCTTGAAACAGACCTTCACAAGCAGTTGGCAATGGTTTTATGTGCCCATTTCAAGCAAAATTGTGTCTTTGGGAAACTCATCTGACAAGAAATATGGAGATCTACATTCATCTGATAAAAGTGGCTCTAGAAGTGACAACCATGGCTTAAACTACGTTCCCTAAATATGAACTAAATTCCAGAAAATATTCTCTAATTTCAAAGGGTATAAAGATGTGCTAACACTCGATTTGAATCAAATTAAGCTATCTCAATTAACTTTAATCATGTGAACAAAGAGCTTCAAGTGGAAGTTTCTGAATTGCAGAAAGGTTACTGAAAACTAAATAGAAGTTCTAGAATATTAGAACCCTACAAATATCTCTGTTCCGCAGTTTTCTTAATTGTAAAAAAAAAAAAAATATTCTGCAAAGATTCGATAGATGCCCAGACATGCTTCTGTTTGTGCACAGCTGTTTTATTTTCTGAATAAAACTAAATAAAACTCCCTGCTAAAGGGTTCAAGGCTAAATTCTGTGCTGCACATAGCAGTGTGAAACACAGAACTGGGCACAGCTGTCTTGGTATGGAAGAAAAGCGGAGAATTTTCCTGTTCTAAATCAAAGGAGCAATGCATTAGGAAAGAGAAAAGTTATACTTAGTGGCTCCGGTGTTTTAATGTGTATATTTAAGTTCCAATTTAAAATATAATCTCCACTATAATACATGTTTGCAATATTAGACATATTCAAACCATACAAGACATAAATAAAATTTTTAAAAACGAATACAATTTAAAAAACAGTTATTTTTTTTAGCAATTGACACTTTAAAAAATTATCTGGTTTACTTTACTCTTTTATTCCCTTTCTGGAACCAAAAGCACTTGAATTTGAGATACTTGGGTCAGGGTTTTATCTTAGCAAATGACAAGAAGAAATCTGGCTTTGCTCTCTAAATGCCTTTCAGATCATGACTGACTTCTCTCTGCCAGCACAGCCTGTTTACTATATTTGGCATAAGAATGACCTTTGGCTAGGTGGTAAACTCCTTACTTGTTTTTTGTTTTGTTTTGCTTTGTTTTAATTGAGTTATAGTCAGTTTACAATGTTGTGTCAATTTCTGGTGTACAGCACAATTTTTCAGTCATACATGAATATACATATATTCATTTTCATATTCTTTTTCACCATGAGCTACAAGATCTTGTATATATTCCCCTGTGCTATACATTATAAACTTGTTTATCTGTTCTATATATACCTGTCAGTATCTGCAAATCTCAAACTTCCAGTCTATCCCTTCCCACCTCCTTCCCCGTTGGTAACCACAAGTTTGTATTCTATGTCTGTGAGTCTGTTTCTTTTTTATATTTAAGTTTGTCTGTCTTCTTCTTTTTTTTTTAGATTCCACATATGAGTAATATATGGCATTTTTCTTTCTCTTTCAGGCTTACTTCACTTAGAGTGACATTCTCCAAGGACATCCATGTTGCTGCAAATGGCATTATGTTGTCTTTTTTTATGGCTGAATAGTATTCCATTGTATAAGTATACCACATCTTCTTTATCCAGTCATCTGTCGATGGACATTTAGGTTGTTTCCATGTCTTGGCTATTGTAAATAGTGCTGCTATGAACATTGGGGTGCAGGTGTCTTTTTGAGTTAGGGCTCCTTCTGGATACATGCTCAGGAGTGGGATTCCTGAGTCATATGGTAAGTGTATTTTTAGTCTTTTGAGGAATCTCCATACTGTTTTCCACAATGGCTGCACCAAAATCCTTACTTCTTCATTCACCTTTCTTCAAAACTGCTAAAATTGTTGATGCTTCTTTCAAAATGCCTGCTCATTTTAAATAATTTGAAGCAAATTTTCAATCAAATTAAATAGATTATATATGTTCTCAGCTAATGTAAGTGTATTCTAATTTTGTGAATTAGAAAAAACTCACATATAAATAATAATGTCTTTAATAATATTATGAGAGTATTTCCTGTATTTGCCAATGTTCTCTGTACTTAATGGTTAAGATTATTCACAATGATTGTGATTTTTCTTGATTAGAGTATAAACTCTACAAGGACAGCATTTTAAAAATGTTAACTGATACGACCTAGATATTCAGTAGTGTGCTTGGTACATAGTAGGTAACACATGTCTGATGAAATACGATTCAAGGATAACTGAAAAAACTCCATTATTTGAATAATACCTATTAGGCAGACTGGGCTAAATCGCATTGTTGGTAATACACAACCTCCAAGTCTCAAAGGTTTAACATACAAAGGTTTATTTCTTGCTCATGAACACATCATGGCGGTTGACAGAAGGGTCTGCTCTGCAGTCTTGCAGCAGCACCGTTTGGTGAAGAGCTCTTCCTTCAGATGTCACAGCAGGGGAAGGATGAAACTAGGGACTCAGGCACAGGGTTTTCTCCACTCATCTCTTTGGCCAGAAGTAGTTATATGTCTTTACCAAGGTGCAAGGAGTCGGGAAGCACTGGGGAGCAAATAGAGTATTTGATGAGTGTTACTGTCTTTGCCACAACATGGTAAGTAACCAGTGACTAATTATTACCTGAAGTTGCTGCATGCAGTGGCCAGGACTGTTGTTACACCTTCTGGTACATATTTCCAGATAAGAAAAGAACTTCATCCCCTAGAAGGACCATAAGACAGGCTGCAGTGTCATTCATTGGGGTTTCTGGAAATCCACAATTGTGTCAAATTGTTTAAAGTGATAATTTAGAGTGCTCTTTGATCTGCATTTGATTGATCATACCACATGCATAGATTGACCCAAAGTATTGGATCCTGTTGGAGACTAACAGGGTGGGTCTCCGAAGTGGATTCAGAAGTGAATTCTGATGGATTATCCTCAGGTTTCAAGGGAGGCTTCTCCTTCTTCCCCAGAATAAGGATCTCAGAAGTAAGCTGTATAGAAACCATTCCAGTTTGGGAATCATTTTGTTGGTTCTGCCAAGGATTCTGGGGTTATCCTCTACACTGATGACAGTCTTGGGCTCCTGGTCCATGTTTTTCCAAAGGTAGCCAGCTCTTATTCCTGGAACTGATCTATCTTGCATTGATTTATGAAGGGATTTCTTTCTCTAAAGAAAAATCTGGTGCTAGCCACTAAGACAATACTGTCACTTTACATGTTTGCATGAAGGCATGTAACATTCTAAGACATCTTTCAGGTCTCTATTTCTGAGTAAAATCTGTTGAATGTGTACAATTTAAGTTATTTTAGGCTATTCTTTCCAGAAGACATGCAGACTGTACAAAATTATTCATAACCCTACGTGTATAAGTTAGGAACAGAGTCATTCACCCAGTAAATGTTTATTGAGAAGTAACTCTGCATCTAGGATGAAGATAACTGATGATGACTATTGGATACACAACAATGAACGAGACGTAGTGACGACCTTTGAGATGCTCAAATGCTGGCTAGAGACAGACGTGTCAATAGATAATTCTGGCACATTGCAATTACTACTGTAATTTAGGAACAGAGTGAATCAGGGTAAGGATTGTGCCATCTGTACATTTTCAGGCTTTTGCATTGACTTTTGTCATTGACTTTTAGGCCATTGCAGCTGACTTTTGAAAGTAGGTACTCTCTATTTGAGACAGAATATTCCAAGGCAGGGAAGCACCATGAAGTATAAGTGGAGAAGCCTGGGTAAAAGTTCAGAAGGCATAAAATACATTACATGTCTCGGAGCCTTTGAGAAAAACAGTGGACTAGAACGTTGGGTTCTTGTGAGGGAAGTAGTGTAAACTGGGTATAGAGATGTGTCATTGCTACAATAGTGACTTCCAAGGAGTCGTGCCTCCTGGAAGCCTCATCTTGTGTAATCTCCTCTCATGAGGGGGCTTGACCATGTGATGCATACAGAGGCTTGATAAGCACTCATGCAGAAGACTTGCCTGCTTGGAGCCCCGAGACTGTCATGGCTCAAGCAGTGCATTGAGGAAGAGCAGTCTCATGATGAAGGAGTAAAAACATGGAGAGAGATTCTACAGAAAGATAGAGAGACCATGTGTGGAAAGAGATCCCATGGAGAGAGACCATGAGGAGGGAGATTCACGGAGAGAGGCCACATGTAAAGATACTCTGGAGAGAGAGAAAGATACACACACGTACACACACACACCACACGTACAGAGAGATCCCAAGAGAAGAGAGGTTATGTGAAGATGTGAGTCTCTGGACGTCATCCATCCCCAATTGACAGGCAGGCTGAATGCAGTCATATGTGTGAACCCAGGCAAAGTCAGCATTTAAGTGTCATCCAGTGAACCCAAAAAACTATGAAAAGTAATAAACATTATAGTTTTAAGCTACTAAGTTTTGAAATGGTTTCTTATAAAGCAATAGATAATGGATACAGAAAGTAACTTTATTTATTTATTCATTCAACAAATTTCTATAGAGTTTATTATCTACTATGTGCCAGGAACTCTGCTAGGCGAAGACTGTATTTTGGAGGGCCTTACATTTCTTGTTAATGAATCATCTTCTTTCTGCCCTGACTCCAGCCATTGTAAATGTTATTACTATTGTTTTAATTGAGGGCTTCATCATATCTTACCTATTGTAATAATGTTACATTGTTCTGACTTTCATTTCAGCTTTTCCCCCAAAACACAAGACTTGTTATTATCATATTTAAATCTCTTTAGTGGCTTATCATAATTTTCAGGTCTAATTTTAAACTCCTTTGTATATGTCACCTTATACCATGTATATAGCCTCTTCTCCAATGTCCAATAACTTGTAGTTCTGTAAATAAGCAATGCTCACTCAGATATTAGAATCTTTGCACATGTTGTCTTGGCCTGGAAGGTCTTCTCTCATTTGCTTGCCTGGTAAAAGCTTGTATATTCTTCAAGACACAGTTGAATCTGCATCCTTTTTCAATACCTCTAGGTGGAATTGATCACTTTTTCTTTTGCATTTTATGCCATCACTAAGCATTGCATATCACTCTAATAACATAGCACTTGTCACACGATGTTGGTATGCTGTTTCCCTTCTAGACTGTGAAATCCTTGAAGGCAAGGGATTCTATCTTTCTTCCACCTTTCTTACCTTTGTATAGTCAGCTCTTAATTCTTGGTATACAGTAGGTACTCTTTTCTTGAGAAATGCCTTTTACTTATAGGCTGTAGGAAATCACTGACTATTTTATAGGAAGGAATTTTAGGAAATTAATTCAGGCATCAGTGTGAACGAGGTAAAACAAAGGCAGATGTACCCATTTCTTAAACCATTTAACCATTTTACTTCCATCATCGAGGTGACACATGAGGATTGTCAAAACTAGGGTAGTAGGAAGATGGAGGGAAGGATCTACATAAAGGACCTATCAGAGGCAGAATGGCCGTGACATGGTGGAAACCTGAATGTGGAGAAAGAGGAAAAGCGAGTAATTGAAAAATGTTTGCGGTTTCTAGATTGGACAAATGGGTAGGTAATTATGCCATTAACTAAGACAGAAAATAACAGAAGAGGAGCAGGTTTAGAGAGGAGGAAGTAGTAAGAAGGAGATAATTACCAGCATACTGCCTGTGAAGAATGAATTTCAAGATTTTAACAGCTCTCACTGGTAAGGGAACTGTTAATTATAATGAGGGTGACTATATTAGCACAAAGCAGGAAATCTTGTGAAAGATGATCTGGTTGGACTAGTTCTCAGATTAAAAGAGAATGATCTAAATTAGTAAATTTCTCTCAGGCAGAATTTGATACACAAACAGTTATGACACAGCCTTCAATTGCAATTTCTTTAAGAAATTTTATTCTTCAGGAAAATATACCTAAATAGACAATAATAGCCCCATTTTAGGATGCTATGACTGAGGTAATTCTTATCAAACAGAGTAACAGTGGTCATTGACTTAACTGGGAATGAAGTTTGTAGCTCTTACCACAACAATGGCAAGATAGAAGTGATTCTCCAGAGATTTTATCCATGTGTTACAAGACTGCAACACTGTCTCTTTGATGCTTTTTCAATCACTTATTGTTTAATAGCAATAATCCAACAGCTAGAATATCAAACTGATATCCTTTTTCCATGACTAGAAGTCTTACCCTTCCTGAAAAGACCTTGGTTCTGTGTTTCTCACATCATCAGGGTCATAGATTAACAGCTTTCAATAATACATTGCCTATGACAACATTCTCCTTTCCTGCTAATTGTTCTGGGCAAGTTGGCCTACATAATAATGAATTCATAAGAAATATATTTACTAGAGAAAGGAGTTGAGTAATGAAACTATGTATTATTTCTTTAGAGTATTCCTTAATATAAAGAAAAGTCAAAATCTAACCAAATCAGGGTTTGTGGGATATCAAAAAATAACATGAAACCAATACTTCAAAGCCTTGAGTTTTGTGATAATTAGTGCAGCAAAGAAACACTCGATACATCTGCAAAGCAAAATTAAATAGTGCAAATAGAGGGGGTCAAAACAAAGATTAGAAAGACTGAAGACCAAACTTAGAGTCTGGATTTTGCCAAGGCTCCCACTTGTATCACTGCACGAACAAAAAAGGAGATCAGACATAGACTCTTATGATAAAATCTATCAGGAACCAGTCACACGTTGGTGACTGCTATTTGTGGTCATTCTGTCTCTCTCTCATCGTTTTGGTTAAAGTGTAAATAGTAAAGTGACAGTACAACCTCACAATAGATTTATTCCCCCTCTTTAGTCACTATTCCAGGGAGACATCTCATGACATTCTTCTCATTCTTATAATGGATTAATGCTACAGTGAACTCTGGAGGTCAACTGAATTAGCTCTCATGGGATGCAAAAGTCATCACCCAAATAAAGCACTTACACAGCACCAACATATGATCCTGATGTAGCTGGCAGCTTGTGCCTTACCTTGGAGAATGAATGCATCTAACCTCATCCCTATCACAGAGACTGCACTTGGGATATTGTACACCAGTCTCCTTGTACTGTATCAGCAAGATGGACCATATCCTGTAACTGGAGCCTCAGCTCATGCTTGTGGTAACTCAGAAACACATAACGTCCACTCTCTCTGTAATTTGGGTAGCACTATCTGAGAGGCTAGTGAGAAGTTAGGTAATAGTGAAAATAAGTCCTTTAGGCAGTGCATATGCTATGTTGGTTTGTTATGAAGCTGTGTTTACTTGCAAAGTGAGTAGTCCTGTCTGTACAATTGCCAGTAAGCTAAATCAAGACCGAAATATTCCTTAAAAGAGTTGCTTTTGTTTAGAGAAGCATGCCACTGGCTGTGATGAATATGGACACTGTATTTCCAGAGAGTGGCAAAGAGCACAAAGCCTTTAACATTGTCGATACTTGTGAAATACTTTAAATTTGATTTTAGCGACTAATATAAATTTAGGTTTTGCCTAGTTGACCAAGTTTAAAAATGTATTTTCCAAGAGTAGCCATGAGTTGATCATTATGATAGTTTGATGATGGGTCTATTTTTCTATCCTACTTTTTATTATTTTATTTTACTTTTCTATTCTATTTCTTTTTTTGTGCATTTTTAATATATTGAAAATAAAATAAATCTTGTAGCCATGTTTTTCAGTAGTCAATGGTCTTATGCTGCTGCAAATTCAAATTTGCAAATTTGAAACTGCAAGTGTTATGTGCAATGAAATTTCTGGGTGGGTACACACCTTTTCATTGTATTTCTACTTGCATATCTGTCACTGGTTTGGTCCTTTAGTTAATTCAGTCTAATATATTTAAGGAAGAAAGGAGAGTATATTTAACCAAATGCATGGTACTAATTTAGATATTTAAGATTAAGACAATTAAAATATAGTTCTTACTTTCATGGAGCTTATAGTCTATTTTTGAAGACAGATTAATGCCAAAAATCAGACTTTGATAAGTATTTTAGTAAATGTTGTTTGTGAGGGTTAGTTCCAGCAGGCTTGAAATTAGCTTGAGCTGTTCTGCTTGTCTCTGTATGGCACTGACCCCAAGTCAGTAAGAGTATTGCTTTGTAGCCACGAATCTCAAGAGTTTCAGGTGGTTTGCAGCACTGTTTATTGGTAACAGTGAGACTGATAAGTTGTGCCTGGACTTGGTGAGACTCCCTGGGAGAGTCTGCTGCTCAGGCTGATTTAACAAAAGGAATATGCCTACATGATCCACAAAATTAAAAAGAAAACAACCCAAACACTAGTGATGACTTCATTTAGCATCTATGGTTCCAGAGTGTTCAGTGTCATAATGATGGTTCCAGATTCAAGAGAGAAGGTACCTCCTGCAATGGCCCTTATGGAGGGAGGGCAATAGGATTTTTGCACTTGACCCTCCAGGTTCCCTGCTGTAAGACAGTCTTTGACTCTGATGGATATTCTCACTTGAATGCTGTAGCTGTATTGTATCCATTTCCTGTAATAAACTGTAGACTTGTAAGCATTATTATTTTGGGTCCTATAAGCCCTCTTGAGCAATTCAAACTGCTAGTGAGAAGACACAGTGTGGGTGGGGTTAATGCAAAAGAAACTAATTTTGTGTGTGCGTGCTGTATGTGTGTACACCCATAACCCTTCACGTAGGAGGTAGAGTTTGGAGAAATTAATACTTATTTTTAAAAGAAGATAGAGGAGATAATAGGCCAGAAATAGCTTGGGTAAAGGCATGGCACAGTCTAGGAATAATTCAATGTGAGTAGTACAAAATCTGGAGCTCAGGTCTGAGCTCAAGGCTGGAGATACAATGCTTGGGATCACCAGCTGAAGGAGTGAAAGAAGTGGGTATTGTCCAAAGAGAGACTGTGCTGTGAGACAATAGCTAAAAACTAAATCTCGTTGATGATCTGAATTGGTAGAGAAATGCCAAAGAAAATAAAGTTTCAGAATCAAGGAAAGAGGTAGTTCATCAAAATATTAAATCTAGTAGAGTTCAAGAAGAATGAGTATGGTGAAGAGATTTTTGAATTTTTTAAACAGGAGGGTTGAAGGTAACTGTCTGAAGAAAGGTTTCAATTCAGAAGGAAATGGAATAGAAATTTGATGGTAAAAGAGAATGGGAAAGATGAAGTTAGAGCTTGAAGAGGAAGAGGTTGATGGAAAATTTGTTTAGAATTGGTGAAGAGCCAAAATGCCTGAAGACTAAGAGGAAGGATCTGAAGGAGGAAAAAAGTTGAAGTGCAAGAGTTGGGAAGAATTCATGGACAAGGCTTTGAATGAGGGGATGAAGTTGCAATCAAGAAGATGCTGCTTTTTTTGTGAGAGAAGAGAAAGAAGAAAATATAAGTTGCATAAAAAATAAAATGTAACATATATTCTATGGGCCAAACTGTTTAGAACCTCAGGATAGGAATGTTGCCATCTTAAAGAGCAGATCGTATGTAGGTATACTGTGTCAACATATGACATGTGAGAGCTGCTATAGGTTGTCCTGGAGTTTAAAACTCTTACTAATCCTTACCAATCTACATCTACCCCTTCATGAATAACAGGCATTTTATCCTGGGCTCAGACTTTATTTAGGCCATCTTAATTTGCTCTTCTAAGTGTTTTCTAGAAGTGGCTTTTCAGGCTTTTGATACCTTCTGTGCCCATATATAAATGTAGTGAGATACAGTACTGGGGTGGAGAAAGGCAGGTTTCAAACAAATGTTTCTATCAGTGTTGGTAGGTCTCCAAACTGACTCAGTCTATAGCACAATATTTTCTTTAGCTTGCTCCTCAGATTAATTCACTGATTCTTCTAAAGCTAATCTTAATAAATTACACGTATTAATTTTCCATTTTAAAATTGTGTTCTATTATTTTGCACATAGAATTTTAATTAGTTTTACATATACCAGAGAACTTCTGCTTTTTCAGCTAAAATGGTGTAATAGGGACTAGATTTACCATCTTTCCTAAAGCAACCAAAAATAATGAGCAAATTTTAAGAAATAACAAACTTTAAAGCATTGAACAAAAGGAAATGGAAGACAGTGATCTAGCAGAGATGAGAAAAAAATGAGATAAATCCTATGATTACCCCAGTTTTTTGTCTAGAGACAGTCTCTAGGCCATGGTGCAGGAATGAGGAACTCAGGCAGGGCACAGCAGACTCCCTGAGTTAAAAATCTAAAACTGAGTGTTCAGAGAGATCAGGGAGGCTAGAATTCACAGGAAAGAATATTATAATCTGGGAGGTTATTCCTCCAGCTTTGTTCTCTTTCCTCTGTGTTGCTTTGGCAATTCTGGGTCTTTTGTGATTCCATATAAACTTTAGGATTAAGCTGGAGGAATAACCCTCCCAGATTTCAGACAATACTACAGAGCTATAGTAATCAAAACAGCATGGTAGTAGTACAAAAACAGACATATGGATCAATGGAACAGAATAGAGAGCCCAGAAATAAACCCACAGGCTTATGGTCAATTAATCTTCAACAAAGGGGCAAGAATATGAAATGGAAAAAAGACAGTCTCTTCAGCAAGTGGTGTTGGGAAAATTGGATATCTGCATATAAATCAATGAAGTTAGAACACTCCTTCAAACCATACACAAGAATAAACTCAAAATGGCTTAAAGACTTAAATATAAGACAAGACACTATAAATCTCTTAGAAGAACATGTAGGCAAAACATTTTTGGACATAAATCTTAGCAATGTTTTCCTAGGGCAGTCTACCCAGGCAATAGAAATAAAAGCAAAAATAAACAAATGGGACCTAATTAAACTCATAAGATTTTGCAAAGCAAAAGAAACCATAAGCAAAGAAAATGACAACCTACAGAATGGGAGAAAATATTTGCAAATGATGCCCCTTACAAAGGTTTAATTTCCAGAATTATGGAAAACAGCTCATACAACTTAATAACAACAACAACAACAACAACAATAAAAAAAAAAGTAATCCAAAAAATGAGCAGAAGACCTAAACAAGCAATTCTCCAATGTAGACATACAAATGGCCAATAGGCACATGAAAAAATGTTCAGTATTGCTAATTATCAGAGAACTACAAATCAAAACTACAATGAGGTATCACCTTATACCAGTCAGGATGGCCATCATTCAAAAGTCCACAAACTTTTTGCTGGAGAGGGTGTGGAAAAAAGGGAACCCTCCTACACTGTTGGTGGGAATACAATTTGGTGCAGCAATTATGGGAAACAGTATGGAGATTCCTCAAAAAGCTAAAAATAGGCTTAACATTTGGTACAGCAATCACACTCTTGGGCAAATATCTGGAGGGAACTATAATTCAAAAAGACACATGCACCCCAGTGTTCGTAGGAACACTATATACAATAGACAAAACATGGAAACAACCTAAATGTCCATTGACAGAGAACTGGATAAAGAAGTTGTGATATATGTATACAACAGAATACTATACAGCCATAAAAAGGAATAAAATAATGCCATATGCAGTAATATGGATGGATTAGGAGATCATTATTCTAAGTGAAGTAAGCCAGAAAGAGAAATAAAATTGCCATATGATATTACTCATAGGTGGAATCTAAAAAAAAACAGAACAGACTCACAGATATAGTAAACAAATCTATGGTTACCGGGGGTAAAGGAGGTGGGAAGGGATAAATTGGGAGTTTGAGAATTGCTAATATTAGCTACTATATATAAAATAAATAAAAAAACACATTTCTTCTGTATAGCACAGGGAACTATATTCAGTATCTTATAGTAACCTATAATGATAAAGAATATGAAAATGAATATATATATGTATATGTATGCCTGAAAAATTATGCTGTACACCAGGAATTGGCTAACTATACTTCAATAAATAAGTAAATAAATAAATAAAGGGAAGAGAAGAGTATTATAAAGGAGAGATCTGCACAAAAGAGAATTCCAAAGATCTTCAGATGGTTTTCCTCGAGTAGTCAGATGAGTACTAATCAGCACATATGTATTTAGGAAACTACCTGAGTCTGAGGAAAGAACTGTCTGAAAGTATTAGAGTTCAGTGCACAATGCCCACACAAAACAGAATGAAAAACCTCATGATTCATGGGACATTGGGTAGACTACACAGAAGGGCATTGGTAGAGAGGAATAATTAGCCCCAGTTTGAGCTTCAGTCTTTCCTAACAAATCTTTTGTGTTTGTTTGTTTATTTATTAAAGTATAGTCAGTTTATAATTTGTATCAAATTCTGGTACACAATGTAATGTTTCAGCCATATATATACATAATATATTCATTTTCATATTCTCTTCCATTATATATTACTACAAGATTTTGAATATAGTTTCCTGTGCTGTATAGTATAAACTTGTTGTTTATCTATTTTATATATAGTAGTATCTGCAAATCTTGGACTCCCAATTTATCCCTTCTCACCCCCTTCCCCTTCTGGTAACCATAAGTTTGTTTTCTATGTCTGTGAGGTTTTTTTCCTAACAAGTCTTAAAAGCATGATGTGAAATGATCAGATTGTTTCCAGCAACTTATAACTTGTGTCCCAGAAAAAAGGCTCAGTATATACAGGTATACAAACTTGGATGTCTAGGAAAATTTTCAATATCTGGCATTTAGTCAAAAATTACCAGCCAAATAAGGAAGCAGGAAAATACAGTTGATCTCTGAGTAATGAAGGGGTTAGGGCCACCAACCCCATGGGAAGTCTCATATAACTTTACAGTCAGCCCTTGGTATCTGGGGTTCTGTATCCATGAATTCAACCAACCATGGATCATGTGGCATTGTAGTATGTATTTAGTGAAAGATATCTTAGTATAAGTGGACTTGTGCAGTTCAAAAGTTGTTTAAGGGTCAATTATATCAGCCACAATGAGGAGATAACTCAATCAAAACCAACCCAGAATTTACACAGATATTAGCATCAGCAGACAAGGACATTAAATCATTTGTTGTAACTATATTCCATTTGTTCAAAAAGTTAAGTTGAGACATGAAAGCTATAAAAAGACCCACACTGAACTTCTAGAGATAAAAACTACAAATGTGTGAAGTAAAAAAAGCAAACTGATAGAGTTAACGCAAATTAGACATTGCACAAGAAAAGATCAGTAAACTTGAATGCAGAGCAATAGAAGCAATAAAAACCACACACACACACACACACACACACACACACACACAGAAAAGAGAATTAAATAAATATTAAGAGAGCATCAGTGAGCTATGGAATAACTTCAAATGCCCTTATATATGTGTAGTTGGAGTCCCTGAAGGAGAGGACAGAAGTGGGTACAGAAACATTTTGAAAAATTAATGACTAAATTTATTCCCAAATTTAATTGAAAAGTGTTAACCCACAGATTCAAGAAGCTCAACAAACCCCAAGTTCAAGAATCATGAAAAATCTCTACTGAGGCATATCATAGCCAAATTGCTCAAAATCAGTGATAATGAGAAAATCTTATTAGGATCCAGAGATAAAAATGTTATGTACAGCGGAACAAAGATAAGATGCAGCATATTTATTATCAGAAACAGTGTGAGTGAGAGGTTAGTGGAGCAGTATCTTTAAAGTACTAAAAATATAAAAGGTCAAACTAGAGTATTATAATCAGTGAAAATATCTTTGATTCTCGGCAAGTTGATCTGGAAATTATTTTCTTTGTATTTATCCCATAGGGCTTCACTGAATTTCTTGTAAATAAAAACTTATGCTTTTCTTTAAGTATGGGGAATATGAGGTCATTATTTCTTCAAATATTGTAAGGCCCATTTTCTCTCTTCTCTCCTTCTGGAACTCTAATTACACTATGTTAGACCATTTTCTATTGCCCCAAAGATATCTGAGGCTCTATGTATTTTTTTTTCAGCTCATCTTTAACTCTCTTTTTTTAGTTTGGGTAATTATATTGATCTATATTAAAGTTTAGTGATTCTTCTATTTCCAGTCTAATGTGCCCATCCACTATATATTTTATTTCAAGAACTTTACTTTTCAATTTTATCATTTAAATTTGGTTCTTTTTAAATAGTTTTTGTTTCTTTGTTGAGATTTTCTATGTGTTTATTTGTTATGACCATCTTTTCATTTAAATCCTTGAGCATATTTATTCTAGATTATTTAAAGTCTTTATCTGGAAATTCAACATCAGGATCATCTTAAGTTTAATTTATCCTGACTATTCTTTTTTTCCCCAAATGAAGCATCATAATTTCTGGCCTCTTCACATGTGGCTAGTAATTGACTAATGGATATAGTGATAACTCTGTCATCCAGAAATTGGGTTTTTCATTGTTTTGATTTTCTTTAATGAGTGTTTCTTTTTGTTCTGGCATGCCGTTAAGTTTACTTATGGTTCAATCTGATCTTTTTGAGTGTTGTTTTAAAGCCCAATCCAGGCAGTTCTAAAGCATTCTCTACACTAATAATAGAGTAGCCATACTCCTAAAGTATGCTCTTTCTATATCCTGGGAAATTACCCAAATATCCATTCAACTCATAGCTCACTAGCACACCTTGAGAGTCTCATCTTAACAGCTTAGTAATCAAGGCTGAAAGAGACCCTGTGCAGATTTCTAGAGCACCCTTTCTATGCTAATTTCTTCCGTCTACTACTCCGTTCTTTAAAATTTTGCCCCTTTAGCAACCTCAAACTCTTATCTTTCCTGCCTCAAGAATTTTTCTATTCTTAGCCTCCAACTCCCATTTTGTTGTGTAAAAAGTACTGTCAGGCAGAAAGTTAGGTTGATCTTGGGGCTTATTGCATGTATTTTTCTTCTTTCAGAGGTCATAGTCCTGTATTATCTGTTGTTCAAAAATTGAAGTGTCAACTCATATATTTTTTGATTTCCAGTTTTATTTATAGTGGTTGTATTTTGGTGTAAGTTAATTCATGATGGCTGGAGATGGAAATCACACTGGATTGTTTTAGCTTTCAAATTTAGGCTTGTTACCTATCTTGTTTTTTTTGGTATGTTGTGAGTTAGACAACAAGATTTATTTTTCACTTACAGATATTCGATTAACCTAGATCGTTTATTTTAAAGACAATCTTTCCCCTACTGAATTACAACAGACTCTTTGCCCTCTACCTTTAAAAACTATGTATTAAATTTTAATATCATTTAAATATAGCTTATTGATTTTTTTCAGTTCTGAGACTACTTCTTTGTGTATGAAGATAGAAACTTATCAGTGATTTTAGGATTAAACATTTTATTTTTTCCAATTGCTAATTATGAGAATATAAAATCTTTAATTTGGAAATTAGTCCAGTTCTTTATTTCCTTTTTAAAGGGACACATTGATAGTTATATACTAATAGTAGTAATATCAACAACAACAAAAAAGATTTATTGATCTTATTACTAACCCTTGTTAGTTACTGTGGTGATGGTTCTCTACAAATATCCTTCCAATGTACCAAGCCTCTTGGTATTCATATCATTCTGTAGTCATCTCCCATAATAAATGTGGACTTGTTACATGTAATCAATATAATGCCGTGAAAATGGCACTACCTGGTTCTGAGGTTGGATCATAAGAGGATTTGTAACCTCTACATTTTGTTAGAACATATATCCACCATGTAGGAAATCTACTACTTTGAAACCATCAAATTATGAGGAATTTCAAGCTGCCATGTAGAGATGCTGCATGGATGGAGGAAGGAAGGGAGAGAGGGTGAGGGAAAGAGACAAGAGGAGGGAGAAGGGAGGGGAGGAGAAGAGAGATGTGTGGTCTGGCCAGTGCTCAAATGTTCCGGGCATATTAACTGGTGTGCCAGATACTGGTGTGAGTAAAGGAGGTATGCTGAACACCTGGCACAGTTGAGCCCTCAGCCACAGCCACCATCTTACTGCAACTGCACAAGAAACTCAGGATGACCTAAGTCCATCCAAATCATAGAACCATGAGATATAATAAAAATTTATTACTATTTTTAAACAACTAAGTTTATTGGTAATTTGTTGAGCAGTCATGGATAACCAGACAATTACAATAATAATTGTTTCAATTGAAATAAGCTGTTTATGTCTAAATTATTGTTACTTATAATGAGCTTTTATCTTCTCCAAAACCAAAAACTCTGTGGATTATTTTACTATTAAAACAGTTGAGTTTGAAATGACATTTAATTGTGCTGGATGCTTATCAGGAAACACTCAGTTTTGGGGTTGAAATGTTTCATTTGAAATGATTGAATACATTTTCCATGATTTTATTGTAGAACTTAAGAGACTTGCTTCATGGGGCAATTTGTAAGACAAATTCTATGGGTTGACTTGAAGAACCAGATGATTATTCCTTTATTTCTGACAATTTTATTTCTATTTCTATTCATATCATTTTAATCAATAATATGTTGTTAACCAGGATTGATTGTGCCAGAAAAAAATGAAAGTGTTAATTTTTAAAAATTATACCTATAAACATTGTTGAGTTGTGGATATGGCTACTATTTTGGGACTCTGTTTCAACTTGTTTATTCCAAGCTTCATTGATAAAACTATTTCTCTGTTCAAATTGAACCCTGTTCTGTTGATTATCGTGTGAAAAGTTTGTATGCCTGCTGAGGGTGTTTGTAAGAAATTCTCAGCAGTTATATCTTCTACTCTGAAGTTTTAATTTAATATGTTCTTACCAGTATTTCCTATACGTCTGCTTTACTCTTTCACGTTGTCATCTGATAAGAGCTGCTTAGGTATTCTTTGGTTACCTGTGGGCCAGATATGTTCTGAACAGCTGAGCAGAATTATTTTTTGTGTGTGCTGGTAAAGTGGCTTTGTTGTACAACATTGTTACTGGTGATTATGGTATTAAAATGTTTTCATTAGTTATCAAGTCAACTCTAAAAAAATTGAAAATGTGATACATACAAATTTTCCTTTGAGTAATGTTTCTAGTACATGTAATTATAAAAGTAGTATATAACAATGTGTGAAACAAACAAAAGTTTGATTTTTGTGGTTCATAATTTCCACCATCTACTTTTATTTATTTAGTACTTTTAGTAAGCAGAGATTAAAGTCCAGGTAACACATACATGCTATTTATGTCAATTGAGTAGGTTGCTATTTACATAGTATGAACATCTAGGCTGGGTTTTATTTGTGGTCATGTATAATCAGAAACCTGATGACACTGCATTTACTTAAAAGTCTATAGTGCTTATCTGTAGCTGAGAAAGTGACCAATCATCCAATGAACAAGACTCTTAAAAATTGTAAAGAGAGAGGCGTGATCAAGATGGCAGGATGGGAAGACGCTGAGCTCATCACCTCCCACAGGCACACCAAAATTACAACTACTCACGATAAGCTATTGATGAGAAAGACTGGAAGACTAGTGGAAAAGATTTTCTTCAGCTAAAGATGTAAACTAGGATCCACAATAAGAAGTGTTAAGAGGGGTGGAAGTGCAATACAGTCAAGACCTCCATCCTTTGAGAAACCCACCAACAGGAGGCTAATTACAATTACAAAGGTTCTCCCCAAGGAGTGAGGAGTCTGAGCCCCATTTCCGGATCTGTAGCCTGGGTGTCTTCCACCAGGAAGACCAGTCCCCAAAACGTTTGGATTTTAAGGGCAGCAGGGCTTACACTCAGGAGAGCCAGAGGGTGGTGGGAAGCAGAGACACCAGTATTGAAGGGTGCACACAAAATCTCACATGCTCTGGGACCCAGGGAAGAAACAGTAAGGAGCCTGGGTCAGCCCCACCTGCTGATTTTGGAGAGCCTCGAAGAGAGGCAGGAGGCCTCTGGGGACACAGATCTGGTGGCAGCCAGTTTGGGGGACCCATTCTATATGAGGGTATTGGTGCTGGCAAGTGCCAATTTTGAATCTTCCCTGCGCCTTTTAAGTGCTGGGACCTGGCTCCACTCATCAGCCTTTTAGCACCAGTCCTGGGATGCCTCAGACCAAGCCAGGCATGGACACAGACACATCTACCAGCAAGCCAGCTGCCTTAAGACCCCCTGAATCCAGAGCCACCCTGGGACATGACCCTGTCTACCAGAGCACCCAGGACCTGAGCCCACACACTAGTGGGCTGACACTGGTCCTGAGAGCAGCCTCACCCACCAATGGGTGGGAATCAGCACCAGAACCACCACAGTCCCACAGCCTGCCATGTGAGTACTCAGCCCAGCCACCAGCAGGCCAGCACCAGCCCCGGGACCTTGGGCCCTGACCCATCAACCAGCAGGCTAACATCAGCTCTGGGAAAATTTGGCCCCGCAGCCAGCCACCTTGGGATCTGGCCCCAACCACTTTCGTGCTGACATGAGCTCTGAAACACCCAGGGCACTCAGGTAGAGAACCCTGGCCCCAGCCTCACCCACCAGCAGGTTGACACCTGCTCTGAGACACCTTGGACCCTTCAGCTAGCTACACCAGGATCCATTCCCACTCACCAGAAGGCTGACACACACTTTGAGACAACCCAGACCAAGAAAACAGCCATGACAAGAAACAGTCCCAACAGGCTGACATTAGATCCAGTATCCCCAGTCCCTCAATAACTCACCCCAGAACATAGCCACATGCCCCAGCAGCTGGCAACCTTCATACAAGGCAGGGCCTGGCAACCGACTGAAATGGGGGCCAGCTACGTCTACCAGACCACCCAGAGTAGCAAGCCTGCCACAACACAAGAATCTGTGCAGCCCACAAATGGGGAACCCCTAGAGCATTTTCCTGTGGTGACTAGAAGAAAAATGTATATACATCTACAAATTGCCACTTCTCCAAAATTGGGAAATGTAGGCAACCTACCAGAAACACAGAAATAGAAACAACAAATTAGGCAAAATGAGGCAACAGATGAGCAGGTTCCAAATGAAGGAACAAGATAAAACCTCAGAATAAGAACTGAGAGAAACAGAAATAAACAATTTACCTGATAAAGAGTTCAGAGTAATAATTATAAACATGTTTTAAGAACTCAGGAGAACTCATCAGTGAATTCAATAAAGTTGCAGAATAAAAAAGTAATATAGAGAAAGCTGTTGCATTTCTATATACTAACATTCCCTGGTTGCAAACTATACTATAAAGCTATAGCTTTTTTTTTTTTTTTAAAGAAGTTGTGGTATATTTACACAATGGAATACAACTCAGCCACAAAAAAAGAATAAAACAATGCCATTTGCAGCAACATGGATGGACCTGGAGAATATCATTTTAAGTGAAGTAAGCCAGAAAGAGAAAGAAAAATACCATATGATATCACTCATAGGTGGAATCTAAAAAAAAAAAAAAAAAAGACAAAGGAACTTATTTACAAAACAGAAACAGACTCACAGACATAGAAAACAAACTTATGGTTATCAAGTGGGAAGGGATAAATCAGGAATTTGAGATTTGCAGATACTAACTACTATATATAAGATAGACAAACAACAAGTTTATACTGTATAGCAAAGGGAATTATATTCAATATCTTGTAGTAACCTATAATGAAAAAGAATATATGTATGTGTATGTATGACTGAACTATTATGCTGCACACCAGAAATTGACACAACATTGTAAACTGACTATACTTCAATAAAGAATTTAAAAAACTTAAAAAGGGAAAAAATACAAAGCTATAGTAATTTTTTTTTAAAGTACAGGTATTGACATAAAAACAGTCACAAAGATCAATGGAGCAGAATAGAGAGCTCAGAAATGAAGCCATACTTATTATCAGCAATTAATCTGTGACAAACGGAGGCAAGAATATATAATGGAGAAAAGACAGTTTCTGTAATAAATGGTGTTTGGAAAATGGCACAGCTACATGCAAAAGAATCAAACTAGACTACTGTCTCACACCATGTAAAAAAATTAAATAAATGTGTATTAAAGGCTTAAATGTAAGGCCTGAAACCATGAAACTGCCAGAAGAAAACATAGGCAGTAAACTCTTTGATATTCTTCCTAGCAATAGTTTTTTTGACAGGTCTCTTCAGAAAAGGGAAACAAAAGCAAAATAGACAAATGGAAGTACCTCAAACTAAAAAGCTTTATGCAGTGAAGGAAACTATCAACAAAACAAAAAGGCCACCTATTGAATGGGAGAAAACATTTGCAAACATTATATCTGAGAAGGGGTTAATATCAAAAATATACAAATAATTCATTTAACTCAACCTAGAAAAATGAACAATCCAATCAAAATATGGGCAGAAGACTTGAATAGACATTTTTTTTTCCCAAAGAAGATACATTGATGGTGAATAGGCACATGAAAAGATGCTCAATATCACCAGTCATCAGGGAAATTAAATCAAAACCACAATGAGACATCACCTTACACCTGTCAGAATGGCTGTTATCAAAAAGACAGCAGATAACAAGTGTTAGCAAGGATGTGGAGAAAAGGAAACCCTTGTGTACTGTTGTAAATTGATGCAGCCTCTATGGAAAATAGTATGTAGACTCCTCAAAAAACTAAACATTGAACTGCCCTGTGATCCAGCAACTCTACTCTTGGTTATTTATCCAAAGGGGAAAAACACTGTTTCAAAAGATATATGCATCCTTATATTCATTGCAGTATTATTTACAATAACCAAGGAATGGAAGCAACCTAAGTGCTCATCCCTAAATGAATGCGTAAAGAGTGGGATATTACTCAATCAGTCATAAGAAGGAATGAAATCTTGCTATTTGCAACAGCATGGATGGACCTAGAAGGTATTATGCTAAGTGAAATAAGACAGAGAAAGAAAAGTACTGTATGATTCCACTTATATGTGGAATCTGAAAAACAAAACAAATGAACAAACATAACAAAACAGAAACAGAGTAGTATTTAGAGAGAACAAACAGGTGATTGCCAGGGAGGTGTTAGGTGTGGGGAGGAAAGAAATAGTAAGGGAGATTAACCTCCAGTTGACACATAAATGAGTCATGGGTGTGAAATGAACAGTGTGGGGAGGATAGTCAATAACTATGTAATATCTTTGTATGTTGACATATGGTAACTAGACTTGTGATCATTTTGAGATGTACAGAAATATTGATGTACTATGTTATGTAACAGAAACTGACATAGTTTTGTATGTCAATTATACTTCAAAAACAAACAAACAAATAAACTCATAGAAAAAGATATCAGATTTGTGGTTACCAGAGGTGGGAGAGAGGAAATAGAAGGAAAACAGTCAAAAGGTACAAACTCCCAGGTATAAGGTAAGTATGTACTAGGGATATAATGTACAACATGATAAATATCATTAACACTGCTGTATATTATGTATGAAAGGTGTTAAGAGAGTAAATCCTGAGTTCTCATCATAAGGAAAAAATGCATATTTTTCTATTTATTTAACCTTGTATCTATAAAAGATGATGAATGTTCACTAAACTCATTGTGATAATCATTTCATGATGTATGTAAGTCAAATCATTGTGCTGTACACCTTTAACTTAGACAGTGATATATGTTAATTATATTTCAATAAAACTGGAAGAAAAAAATAAAGCTGGGAAAATTATTCAATTAAAACTAATGTACATCCTTTTGAAAAAAGGATATTATTAACTTCATAGTATAAATTTTTATAAAAATAAGTGTTTTTAGATGTGAAAGAAATTTAAAGAGAGAAAAGGAGGCAGTTGGCAACACTCATCTGTATTATGGTGGGAAATGCTCTCCTTCATTCAAGTGCAGAAAATGATCAGAAAAGCATGCAGAATGTGGGCGAGATGAGATGAGAAAGAAAACTCTGAGACACTATTTTCAAATATGTTTTTAAAACAATGGTATTGTTGTGGATCAAACACTAAAGTTAGTGTCAAATAACCTATGGTTATTTCTGGCTTCTCTGCTCATGCTTGCATTTATATAGAATTGGTCACCCAGAAAGTCTTGTAAATTATTAACCTGGAATCCTCTTCATTACATCCATCTGAGATGGGCTTTATTATTCAGTTTATTGTATTGGTGCAGAAAGTTGAAGCAGGTGGGGAGGGTCACTTTTCATTATAACATAACAGTAACACAGCCAGGAAAAGTTCACTTTCTTGACTCAAACCCTGAGCATCGATAAATTCAGACTTAATGTTTAGGCAACAGTAAATAAGTACTTGGAAGTCATAATCAATGAACACCCATAGAGAACACAGCAATACAACTGCTCTCTGTTTTTACTTCTTTATTTTTAGTTGCTAAATAAAAACCGCCAAGTGTGTATTTTGTTGTTTGCTGAGTGCTTCCAGGAATGGAGAAGATTGTTAGAGATCGCCCAGACTCTCCACGGTCAACTCATGCTTGTGTTCCGCTCCCGGAACTTGTGTGCAGAGAATCTTTCTACGCCTTTCTCTCTTCTATAACACATCATGAAGTTTTACACGTAGCACTTTTGGGATCCAGAAGGCACAGGGAAACGTCACTGCCTACTAACTCCTTACTCTCAGAGCTTCTGAGGCCACTGTCAAAAATTATTATGCTTCTTTTGTGGTAAATGATAAGATTTTTCAGTGATTTTATCTTTTTGTGTACTCAGATTTCCAATAAAGTAAAACATTACAGGTGTAATGCTCTCACACTGCTGCCAGTAGGTAATATGAGCCGGAAGGTGGATTCTATCCTGGAGGCACTCAATGGAATGCATATCTTGTAGCTGGCTGATACCAATCAATGAAGCTTTAGTTTCAATGTGACCCAGCTGTTTTGGAATTCACCTTGGGTTTAATGTTCCTGGAGCTTTATCCAGAAGACCAAATCACCAGTTAATGACTCCAAGTATCTGGAATGTTGTCTAGGTACTTACATAGGTAGGCATATTTAATAAAAGGGGGCGAGGGATACTAGATTGCTTCAGAAAATTAAATGGGAACAATGCCTAGATCTACTTCTATATATTTGCTTAATGAGGTTGCTCTGTTTTGAGAGATGTATCTTTTTAGGTTAAAAATGGGAAAAGAAATCTCAAGGTATTTAATGAACTACAACAATCTTAATATAGACAGTAGTGTTTCTGTCAAGGACAACTCTGCCTGATATAGGATTTGCATTTTGATCTTTTCATGGGTCATTGTGAGTTAGCAATGTTAAAAATATAAAATAGAAAATAATTTTTTAAATTGAAGTATAGTCAGTTACAATGTGTCAAGTTCTGGTGTACAGCACAATGTCCCAGTCATGCATATAAATACATGTATTTGTTTTCATCTTCTTTTTCATTAAAGGTTAAGAAAATAAAATTCTTTATTGAAATATTTTAGTGACTTAAAATTCTTTCATCTAATATAAAAGAGTTAAGATTTATTTCAAGGATTTTGTGAAGTACTTATATTCATTGTGATATTTAAAAGATCTTAAATTATAACTTGGAGTTTTTACATATTTGATGCTGACTTCTTAGTGTAAGATGGAAACATTAAATGGCTCCTTTAGTGTTTGTACTCTGGTCTCTAAACTTTTGGCAGTTATCTGACTCTGAATAGCCCACAAGTCAGACTTTTAACATCTGAATTATTTACTTTAAATGATTGGCTAGGGTTGCTCATGGATTTTCCTCTCATTAGCATGTGGTTCTAGTGTCTTTGAAAATAATAAGAAGAATAAGGAGAACAAAAAAATAACAAAGGGCAAATTTCTTGAAATGGGCTGTTGGCTTTCTGTAATAGACTCGTGGCTTAGTATGTAAATGGGGACTGGTTGGCAATAGAAGGAATTATTATTTGTGTGCCTATTTATGACATGAAATTCCTAAATGGAGTGCCCCAGATGTGGGAAGTATAAGACACAGGAATACGTTCTAATACCACCAACTTCTACTGCAGTGTATCTGATGACTCATTTAGATGGCTTTGAGGACTGGCAGGGGACTTGGGTGGTAACCAATTCTTCCATCCGTTGCTGTCACAATGGCCAAAAGTGGTAGTATGCTGTAAAGCCACAATGTAAAGGGCTGCCAGGTTATCCTTCTTAAAACACCAGTTCCATTCTGTCATTCTCTTTCTTTTACACTATAATGGTCTTTCAGTGTCTGCTGAATGAAATGAAAATTTTATAACTTGGCACTAAGACAATGTGTTACAGTCAAATGAAATTCAAAAAATGGATAAAAGGATACATATATCTAAGGACTGTAATGAACATAGGTCAATTAAAAAAGATATGTACTGAAAATACCTGGTACCTAGAAAATCCTTAATATGTGGTGGTTATTGTTATTAGTCAATGATTACTATGTTCTAGGCACTTTTTCACAATTTATTGGTTTAGTCCTGTAAACCATAATATAATATATATATGATTAAACACACACTCTATATATCTTAATTATTTATAAAGATTATGATGATATAAAGAGATAATGGCTGAATGGTGAAAATCATGAATAATTTAATAACTTTAGTATTCCTAACAGTTCTTAAGATAAGGCAACTTTTGGGGGACCTGGGTTATAATTTATCTATTTTTGTGTCCCACAACTCACAAGGTCCCTTGTACTCTGTGCAGACTTATGCCTATATGGTAGTCAAAATGACATATCATGGAATCATACACTTAAAGTAGGAAAAACATGGGCAATTATGTAATTCTGCTTCCCTCAGACAGACAGTGGAATTTTAGAAAGAATGAATTTCTAAAGGTCACAAGCTATTTCATTTTGAAGAGTATAGACTAGAATTTAGATTGTCTGAATCAGTTTCTAGAGATATCCAAGTTTTGCTTTGTATGAAATGTCTGTTAATTCCTGGACAGGGAGATGGGGTCCTTGAGGAATACAGAAATATTCTTGTAGAATGATTACCACGGTTCCTAGGACCATTGTCTTCACATCATTAGAAACGTGCTATGTGGGAAAGTACTTGGCAGAAGATCCGTGCTTGGCAGCTGCTTCAGTAATTGTTCCCAATAAAACTAGCTTTTAAAAATAATTCCTTTGATGGAAATGATAAAGATAATCACTTTCTGCAATTTAGTGCCCCAAATGTACCTGCTATGAGGAGGGAAATTTGGGTCTTTGCCTAGTAGAAGTCTAATGTACACCAGTCCTGGAATTTCTCAGGTAGAAAATTAAATTTCATGTTTCTTCAAAATTGGTGCAGGTGTGTGTGTGTGTGTGTGTGTGTGTGTGTGTGTGTGTTGGGGTTAGGGGAAGTATCAGGAAGGCTATGATAGGATGTGGATAAGATTCTCTCACCAAAAGCCCCCCACGCCCTCTCCCTTCACTGATGCTAGACATTGTGGTAAGCTCTTTTTTATAAATTATATTATTTTATTTTCACTACTAACTCCAACTCTATCCCTAACTCTCCAGGGGTAATGTTGTTTAAAGAGGTTAGGTAAATAGCTAAGGCCAGTAGTAAGAGAAATGGAATTTTCACCTAATTCTGTTTGATTCCTTACATGGTTACATAATACTATATACCCTTAAGGTTTTTTTTTTTTTAATTGAAGTATAGTCAGTTTACAATGTTGTGTCAATTTCTGTTGTACTTTTATTTTTATCCCATTCAGGCTTGATTTCAAACTATCTCCCTTCACAGGACACAGACATACATAAGGTGGCTTGGGTTGGGTGCTGATTTATTACAGAGAAGGGATAAGGTGATAATTATTATGCCATGCAGATAGTAATTTGTATCTAAATACCATGTTTTTCTTTATCCCGATGATAGGATGATGGAGTGCCACCATTGATTAAGGTAACTAATGGTCTGTTAATGGGCCCAGACGTTTTCAAATAAATATACATGAACCAGGCAGGATTCAGACATTGAGAAAAACAAGTCCTTGTCAACCCCTTATTGCTCTTGATTTTCTTGTAAAGAGCTGTAATTATTCTGAAGCTTGGCTTATGACACCAAACTTTGGTTTTCCATGACTCTCATCCCATTCCTCTGATTACAGGTTTGTTACCCTGTCTCTGCCCTTCCAACTGGGCTTGGCTTGCTGCCACATGACCTGCCATTATCACCACCAGAATTTAAACAGTACCTCTTTCGGCACACTGAACAATGAGAAACTTTCACATTTATAAATGAAAGATGTATTTTATCCTCATAATGACAGTCAGCTTTGTATCCTTTTGCAGATACAGAGATTGACCCACCAAACTATCCAAATAACATACTGGTTATTCTGACCCAGTTCAACAAAAATTGACCACCATGGGGCTTCTATGCTATGTGCTCAGCATAGAAAGATAAATAGGCTTATGCCCCAGAGTTTTCTGACTACTCTCAGAGATTATTACACATCACTTAGTGTCAACAGAACAGCCTCAGTGATGACATATAGGGTCATAGTGATCTGCCAGCACAAGGAAGTGGCATTTACAGCAGCTGGTGGGTACAGGGCCTCTTGCTTTGTACAGTAGCAGAGACCTGCAACACATGGTTAGAACAACAGCCACACTGTAGCACAGAACGCTGTATTCACCAGCAGCTGGAAAGATGACACCTACTGTTGTAAATGGACTTGAAATGAAAGTCTTCACAGATGTTATAGTTTTGTATTCCACACATAGACTGTCATAGGATGATCATTCCCTATGTCATCTCCACGACTGTCCCTACACAGGCTAACAGCATCTTTTGGCAGAAGAGAAGACTCTCCAGGAGTAAGCTCGGAAGGTCTTTATTGCCACTAAACCTCTCCAGTCTGCTTTCACAGCATGAAACCCCTTTACAGTGCCTTACAGGACTCGATTAGAGAAAACCTAAATGTAACCCTCCTGAGAATACAAACTTAAAAAGACATAAACCTCGGGCCTAATCCATGGCAGGCAGCGTGCTAAACATTTTTGTGTAATTGTTCAATTAATCCCCAGAGTAGTATGAGGTAGACACTAACCTTATTTCCTTTGACAGCCCAGGAAGCAACACAAAGGCTCAGAGAAGGGGAGGGATTTCTCCAAGTCTCATAGCCTGAGTCAGGATGCAAATGTAAGACTATTTAACTTCACAGTAGCCAGATCCAGGTGGCATGAGTAAAGATTAGGTGGAAATGACTGACAGAAGAAAATTTCCTAAGGGAAAAGGAAGAAGTAAATAAAAAAGGGAAACATTGCAGGGAAAAGTGCAGAAAATGAGAGCTATAGTGGCTTAATATAAGTGTATCTTGGGGGGCTTTTGGTGAGAGAATCTTATCCATATCCTATTATAGCCTTCCTGATACCTTCCCCAACCCCAACACACACACACACACCTATAAATGGCGGGAGCTAGTATCATCATTACTAGCAGTAGCAATAACACTGAGAAATAGTAATAGTTGTGACATAGGAATGGTGGTAGGATCCATCCTCAATGAGATGAACCTTATGTCAATTGCTTGGGGGAGGAGGCAAGATCTTCAGACAGGAAATCAGAATTCAGGAGATCTGGGTCTTAGGCATGAAAAGTCTCTTCTGCTTCTCTTGGGGATCTGGACTTGGAAATGTCTGGGTGATATTTTAGGTGGAAAGGAAAAGCTAATTGGTCAGCCACACAGGGATGTAGATTAAGAAGCTGCCATGTGGGGACTCTATCTGTAGCTCTATATGAGGTTTAGCTGGTATATCAGATCATTAAATTATAGGTAATTTCCTTTTTGTTCCTCCAAGTCTTTTTTTCAGTCTATTTTAGTTTGTCACCCCAGATTTGCTATGAGTCATGTAGGAAATTGGGATTTTCCTGACTCAAACTTCATCTTTATTGGGGTTATACACAACTTAAACCCCTTACTTGGGTCCTGGTCCTCCTTCTCAATAATAGAAGGTAAAGCCAGGGACACAAGGTCCCCATAAGGACCCTTCATTTTTTTTTATTGAGTTATAGTCATTTTACAATGTTGTGTCAATTTCTGGTGTACAGCACAATTCTTCAGTCATACATGAATATACATATATTCATTTTCATATTCTTTTTCACCATGAGCTACTACAAGATATTGAATATATTTCCCTGTGCTATATAGTATAAACTTGTTTATATATTTTATATATACTAGTCAGTATCTGCAAATCTTGAACTCCCAGTTTCTCTCTTCCCATCCCCCTGGCAACCACAAGTCTGTATTTTATGTCTATGAGTCTGTTTCTGTTTTATGTATAAGTTCATTTGTCTTTTTTTTTTAATTCCACATATAAGTGATATCATATGGTATTTTTCCTTCTCTTCCTGGTTTACTTCACTTAGAATCACATTCTCCAGGGCCATCCATGTTGCTGCAAATGGCATTATGTCATCATCTTTTATGGCTGAATAGTATTCCATTGTATAAGTATACCACAACTTCTTTATCTAGTCATCTGTTGATGGACATTTAGGTTGCTTCCATGTCTTGGCTATTGTAAATAGTGCTGCTATGAACATTGGGGTGCAAATGTCTTTTTGAATTAGGGTTCCCTCTGGGTATATGCCCAGGAGTTTCCCCTTCATTTGTAATTATGAAGTTCTTCCTTTTAATTTTATCAAGAATGCTTTCAGGTGTTCTGGCTGGCACTTAATCATATACTGTGGTTCTCTTCCAAGTTTAGTATATTTAATATAATCTTATTTTTCTATTAGATTATATTTCTATTATTGTACATTGTAAAAAATCATCTGTAGCATTTGGCACAATGATCTGTAGGTGAGTATTTAGTAAAGATATTTACTCTTTATCTAAAATCTGATATTAATTTAGACATCAGCATTGTATTTCCCTGGTCTTCCAGACTTTTTGGTACTTCAGATATTTCTGTATGTGATTAAGATTGTCACTCAGCTGTCAATAAACAGCAGAAAAAATGGGGAAAAAAGATTGTTACTTAATAGGTTTTTAATAAAATTGGAGCATGCCTTAGAAGATAATTAAATTCCAGGGTTCTCAATTCTCCAAAAATGTACAGCTGTGGGCTAATTCTAGTACCCACTGCTCAAAAAGAGCTGACACAAAACTTAGATAAAGGTATCTTGCTATGTAAGAAATTGCTTTTTAATTCATATCTTGAGAACATAAATTACTATAAATTTGTTATAGGAGCTAGATGTGAGAAGTCAGAAGAGCCTATAGATGAGATGAAGTAATTAAAGCAAATGCATCTTAAATATTTAGGAAGTGGTGCTTATACAGTCAATTCTGTTACCATCCTAAAATGTGACCCAAACTTATTTCTAATGAATAATATACACTGTAGTAGCATTTCCTTCTCCATTAGGTTGTAAATTAATTTTAAATAGTGCTTTCATTCCCTAAATTTGATGATCAGATCTTGAGCAGGATTAATACTTGAGAGCACAATATTTCTGTTGGATAAATAAGAACCTCCACTATGTATGTAAAGAATCTTTTGTCTACAGGGCTCAGCCACATTTCTTTCCCTGTAAGATGAGTAGTAGTCACTCTGACTCAGTCTAGAACGAGGGGGTGCAGCCTCAGAGCAGCTCCCAGCACTGACGCTGGTGCAGGGTGCAGAGTTTGGGTGATGAGAGATGAGGGCCAACTGTCAGCCAATTCAAACACTTATTTGAATTGGTTCCAACTCCAGGGAACATTATAAACACAGACACTCTTTAGTTGTTAGACTTTGCCTCTACTAATACTACTTGAAAAAAAAAAAAGTGACTCGATTGAATTCTAACTACATGTCAGGTAGTTGTGGCTGTTTGCATTATATACATTATTTCATTTAGCCCCTTTAACCATCTTATATTTAGTAATATGAGGTGAGCAAGGTCCCACATTAAGCAGGTAGGGAATCTCAGGCTGACCCAGGTTTGTCTGATTTCAAGCCTGTCCTTTCCAGTCTTATGCTGTTTGGCCTGAGGTTTTGGAATGTGCTCAAAAGCAGGGGTAATCCTAGCACCACAAACAGCTTTAGACTCTCGGTTGAGAATGGCATTGTGATATTGTATGGGCTGCAAGTTCAACCAGAAAAACCCTGTGGTGAATTTCTCAGAAGTAGGGAAATTCACTCAGTAAATTATTCCAACTGTGTTAAGTAGTGATACTGCATCTGAGAACCCATGACTGTTGATTGATCTAGTGTTTGTAGATAAGGGGGTGGGCACCACTTAACCTCTGCCCCAACACTACTGCTTGACACTTCTGCCTTTCAGAGGCAGCTCCCAATATTCTTCACAAAGTTATGTCCCCCTTTTTAGTTGTCAGATAAGGAATAGAAGGGGAGTTTTCATAACATGATAACTGGATCCTATTTGTTAATCATACTTCCTCCTTGTAGGGTTTCAGTGCAAATCCTACAAATAAGGAATCACGTAGGCAGACAGCTGGACATGAACTTCATAACCCATGCTGGATCTCTGACAAAAGACTGGTTTGGAGCCTGTGGCTTAGGACTGAAGCTTAAGCAAGGCTTTATAATTTATTCCCCTTGTCTCCAAATGGAAAGTTGAGACCAAAAGCCCAAGGTGTATACTTGCAAAAAAATAGAGGTGGCTGAGGTCTACTTTAAGTCCACTTGCATAAATACATTTGCACAGAAGCCATCACTATCCCACACATACCCTCTCAGCATTCAGTCTCAGCCTCTGCTGAAAGCATCTTGCCGCATGCACCCAGGACTCACTCTCTTATGGTATAACTGTCAGCTGTGCAGTTGGAAGTTAATACCCCTGCAGCAGCCCTCAGGTGGCAGGATTTGAAGGCTAAACATCCCAGCTCCTTCACCTGCCTGTATGGGACAAGTCTGCATAGTCTATGCTTTCTCCCAGAGTTCTCCAGCAGAACTGAGACTTGGTCGTCTCCAGTGGTAACCTGCTTAATAACTGTAGGCTGTAGAATGATGGCCCCCACCTGTCCATGCCTTAATCGCTGGCACTTGTGAAATTATGTTACATGGGAAAAGAGACTTTGCAGATGTACATAAGGTTATAGATCTTAAGATAGAGAGATCATTCTAGACTATCCAGGTGGGCCCAGTCTAGTCACATGTGCCCCCCAAAGCAGAGGGTTTTCTTGAGCTGGGTGCCAAAGAGATACTGTGGAGGAAGTTGGAGGGATATGAAGCCTGAGAAGGAGTTGATGCATTGTTGCTGGTTCTGAGACAAAAGAACCAACGTTCAAGGACCTGAGAGAGGACTCCTGAGCTAAGGGTGGCCTGCAACTGACAGCCAACAAGGAAACACAAACTACAACTACACAGAACTGGATTCTGCTTACAATCTGAATGAGCTTGAAAGGAGAGTCTACCCCAGAGCACCTGGATAAGGCACCAGACTTGCCAGAATCATGGTGTTGGTCCTGGGAGATTCTCAACAGACAACAGGCTCAGCCCTGCTGTGCTGGAGCTTCTGACCTCTGGAAACTTGGAGACACTAAATTCATGCTGATTAAAGTTACTCAGTTTCCAGTAATTTGTTATGACAGCAATAGAAAACAAGTAAATTAAGGCATACTCTCTTGGTATGCTCCCTTCCCTAATTTCACCTTCCTATTCCCCTACTGGTATTTCTTGTGATCCCTTCCCAAATAAACCATTTGTACTTAAATCCCAATTTGAACCTCAGTGAGGCTGTCATGGAGGCATCCCATTCAGTTCTCCCTTTAAGAGAGAACCTTCCATGAGGAGTCAGGCAGCCAACAAGCCTCCAGCTTCAGGCCTTCAGGAACTGCACTGTTGGAAATGAAGACATGCCCTCCTTGGGAGCTTCTGGCCAACAACTGGGCTCAGAGGAGTAGCCGAGCCTGATCATTTCTGCCCAGAGGACACTTCCTCAGACAGCCTCTGTGCTGGCATCCCATTGTGCTGTTTGACACTCTTTAGAGCTGCACCACAGCGTGAGGCTCTTCCTTCCCATGCACACTTCCTTTCCCATGCACACTTCCTTTCCCTTCTGTCTTCACAGATGTCAGATTTCTTTGCTGTCCGAGAAGTTTCTTTGTCTAATCCAGGCCCCCCCCTTTTTTTCCCCACAGGTGTTACTCCCAATAAATCTCTTGCAGTTGTAATTCCATCTTGGCATCTACTTCCCCAAGAACCGAACTGACAAACCAACCAAAAACACACACTGAGGTTTGTCCAAGAAGGCAGAGCTTACCTAGAGCATCTTCGACATTGAAATAAAATCAGATATATAAGAAAGGAAGTGGAGAGTAACTACATGTGTGTTATGGCATAATAACACTCCCCATTAAAAACTGTGGTCCAGTAAATATCCCAGAATCTAACAGTTCTGAACAACCCCACAGGAAGTAGGAAGAGAGAAGCTTGTGATTGAGGACACTCAGCTGGGGAATCAAGAAACATTGACCTCTTCTGTATCTTTCCACCTCTTCGTCCAGTATACTGATGTGCACAGGATAGGACACAAGGTCTGTTGATTGATGGGACTTTATAGCATACAAGTGAGTATGAAAGTTTCACTGGGGTTTGATAACTTGTCTTACACAGAACATGACCATTTTTATTCACCATGTTGAAATATACCTACTAGAATTAACACCAGGCACACAAAACAGGGCCTTTTGAGATCAGTTCTTGATGTATATTAATCTCACTTGGAGATGTTCAGTACAGTATTATGTGTATAGCATCTGACGAAGGTGGTATTGCCAGTGGTTAGTCCTATGGACTTTATGTGACTTGTGTTTGATTCCTGGTCCAATATCTATTAGCTGTGACCTTGAACCAATTTCTTAACTTCTTGAATCCTTCCTTTCCTCATCTGTAAAGTGAGAAAGATACTAGTATCTATTTCATTGGGCTATTATAAGGATAAATGACAATAAACATAAAGTGCTTAGCCACACCTTACACGTTAAGTCCAATACATAGAAGATTGGGAATATAGTATCTAATAATATCTTAGAAAGTACATGGGCATACTTTTGTAATACACTGCCTAGAAGAGAGTAGGCATTTGATAAACTCTATATTAATTAGGATAAGCTAAAGTGTCTCAATACATAATGGCTCAAACACAGTAGAAGTTTATTTTTCCTTTACATAACAGTTCACAGTGGATGTTCCAAGTCAGCAAAGGAAACTCTGCTTCACACAATCATTTAGGGAACTAAGGTGAATGTGGTGGTAAATTCTTCAACTTGTGATGCTCTTGGTGTCACTCCCCTGTCAGCTGGAGTGGAGTGCAGGAAAGAGCATGAAGGCATCCTCCCGGAGATTTAAAAGGTGTGGACCAGATCTGAAAATGATGTGCTATTTTCCTCTCATTCCAGTGGAGAGAAATTAGTTGCATGGCCATACTCAACTTCAATGGAAATTGGGAAATGTAAGTACATAAGGGAGGGCAGATTTTGTAGACACTTAAGAGTTTCTACTAACAGTATCCTTTTTTGAAGCCACAAGCTCAATGTTGATTCATTTTTTAAGATAAGATTAAATTTTTCTTTAATGTTAAAACATTTAACACTTAACAAGTTATCATCAAAATATCCTATAAATCTTTAGGTAAACTTACACAGATCACATAATTTTAAAAAATTCTTATTTTATAAATACCAGAAACTCCTAACAGAAAACAGTGAGAGAAGATATGCACATTATATGCTACAAACTTAGGACTTTATTCAGACGTTTATTAAAACAATAGATATTTATAGAATATTTAGTTTTTTTCCAGGGACTGTAGTTTTATGTAGGTGAAACAATAAAACTGATTTCATCCTCAGATAGCTTGCAATCTGGTAGCAAAATGATATGTCCACCACAAGTTATCATGAAGTTGGAAAATGCAAGTGTTATAGAAGAATGGTAGAAACAGATGAAAAAACAACCTCAGTTAGGTGAACATTGGCTGTTTCCTTGGCACTTTGAAGTTTTCCAAAAAGAGCCCCTGCGATGTCAAGTCATATGTTTCTCTGTAAGTCTTCAGTTGGTCACATATCTTGAAAGTCTGCAACTTTTCTTCTCACTTATCACTCATATAAGCTTACAATTTTTAGTTTTTCAGTTCTAAGAGGGACAGCTTTTACTTTAAGGGAAAATTTCTTGATCCAAAATGAAAGTTAGATATCTTTGGTGGTATTCTTGGAAATAAATTCTAAGCAAATTATTACAAATGCAGAAATAATTTATATTGTAGGCTTTACAGCCCTGTATTTTATGCTAATTTTTTGTTTTACAGAGATTATATAATTTCATCTATTTATATAATAGTTTACTTTTCAAAATTATTCTGGCAAGAAAATTTTGAGAATGCTCATTACACCAATATCTATTTAAAGATGGAACTGAAGACAGATAATTTTAAAATTAATTACAAGGGTATCTCATTAAATGCTTTTTTAAAACTAAGGACAAAATAATTTCCTTTTTCCAAGAGTAAAATATAAGCCTGATTATAATTATGCTATATTATATTAGTAAAAAGATATCACTGGTACCAAAATTAAACTCTCTGGAAAATATCACTTCCTATTTAAATTAAAAAGAAGTTTGAAAGCACTATCTTTGTTCTTTTCTGTTTTCTGTCCTAAAATTCTTTAAGCACAGAGTGTGTGTTTTCTGCTTGGAACAAGTGAGGATGACATTCCAGATTCTGTGGGTGCATAAGCTGCTCTTTGAAAGTCTCTTCTAGTCTAACACAGTACCAAATAATTTTCCACTGCATCTCCTTTGTATTTTCTTGATTACAGACAATGAGGCAATTTACTTTGGATATTTACTATTTTCTTCTTTTGAAATACTTCCTTCTATTTTCTCATGATACAAAGATGCTTTTTTACTAGCATCCAAATTGTATTAGGTAGTTGAGACATGATCAAAGTAAGTCATACTCTTTGCACAGCTAAGGATATCATCAGCAAAACAAAAATACAACTTACAGAATGGAAGAAAATATTTGCAAATAATGCTACCAACAAGGAACCAATTTCCAAAATGTACAAACAGCTCATACAGCTTAATATAAAAAAGAAAAAAACAAAACAGGCAACTCAATTAAAACAATGAGCAGATCTAAATAGACATCTCTCCAAAGAAGATATATAGATGTCCAACAAGCACATGAAAATATGCTCAACACCACTAATTGTTAGAGAAATGCAAATCAAAACTACAGTGAATTATCACCTCACACCAGTTAGAATGCCCATCATTAAAAAGTCCACAAGTCATAAATGCTGGAGAGGGTATGGAGAAAAATAAATCCTCCTACATTGTCGGTGGGAATGTAAATTGGTGCAGCCACTATGGAGGACAGTTATAGAGATTCCTCAAAAAACTAAAAATAGACTTAACATATGATCCAGCAATCACACTCCTGGGCATATACCCAGAGGGTAGCTTAATTCAAAAATATACATGCACCCCAATGTTCATAGCAGCACTATTTACAATAGCCAAGACATGGAAACAGCCTAAATGTCCATCAACAGATGACTGGGTAAGTTGTGGTATATTTTTACAATGGAATACTATTCAATCATAGAAAAGAATAAAATAATGCCACTTGCAGCAACATGGATGGACCTAGAGATCATCATTCTAAGTGAAATAAGTCAGAAAGAGAAAGAATAACACCATATGATATCATTTATATGTGAAATCTAAAAAAGAAAAGAAAAGGACACAAATGAACTCATCTACAAAACAGAAACAGATTAACAGACATAGAGAACAAACTTATGATTACCAGGGTAAAGGGGGTGGGAAAGGATAAACTGGGAATTCAAAATTTGCATCTCTTGGGGAGTGATGGAAATGTGAGCTATCTTGATTGTGGTGGTGGTTTCATTGGTGATACATCTATCAAAATTCATTAAATTATACATCTGAAATATGTGTAGTTTATTGCACAGGAATCATACCACAATAAAGGTGTTTAAAAAAACTTAAAAAGACACACACACACACACACACACACACAAACAAAAGTAAGTCATACTTTCAGCATTTTATCTGGTAACATGCCACCTCCATTCTTGCTAATGTTTTGGGTTCCTGTACCCATATGTGAAGAACACAAAGTCGATTCTTTCAATCCAAGAACATGGTCCCATCTTTCCATTTCTTTATGTCATCTTTAATTTCCTTAGTAAATGTGTTGTAGTTCTCCACGTATAAGTCTTTCACTTCCTTTGTCAGATTTATTTCTAGGATGCGATTTTAAAAGGGGTTGTTTCTTAACTTTCTTTTTCTGATATTTCATTGGTAGTGTAAAGAAATGCAACTGATTTCTGTATGTTAATCTTGTATCCTGCTACTTTGCTGGATTCTTTTATCAGCTCTAGTAGTTTTTGTGTGGAGCTCTTAGGGTTTTCTATATATAGTATCATGTCATCCACATACAGAGACAATTTTACCTTTTCTCTTCCAATTTAGATAAAATGGCCATATAGCCCAAGGCAATCTACAGATTTAATGTGGTCCCTATCAAATTACCCATGACATTTTTCACAGAACTAGAACAAATAATCCTAAAATTTACACAGAATCACAAAAGACCTAGTATTACCAAAGCAATACTGACGAAAAAGAATAAAGCTGGAGGAATAACCCTCCCAGACTTCAGACAATACTACAGAGCTACAGTAATCAGAACAGTGTGGAACTGGCATAGAAACAGATATGGATCAATGGAACAGGATAGAGAGCCCAGAAATAAACCCACAGACCAATGGTCAATTAATCTTTGACAAAGAAGGCAAGACTACACAATGGAGTAAAGACAGTCTCTTCAGCAAGTGAGTTGAAGAAACCAGATCTGAATCTCTTGTGTTCTTAGTTTACTTATTAAACTTTTTTACTCTTCATTTTTATTGTCAGAAGAAGATGAAAAACTAAAAATTAAATTCAACAGAAGCCAATTAATAAGTGTTATCACGGCACCCTTTTGAAACCTTTCCCTCTTGGAATTGTCTCTTCAAATCCAGGTTGTGGTATGTACAGGTATGGCTGTCTAATGAGCGATAAGGTTGATTTGACAATCTTGGTATAAACTTCCACATTACAAAGAGCAAACTGAGACAGATAATAAGGAGAGACCTAAGTTCTTGGATCTACATACTTACTATTGTCTGAGTTTTCACAAGGCTTCACTATCCTTCCTGTAAAGTGTGGCTGATCACAGGGTAACTATTTCTCCAAGATTACTAGGGTCAAACTGATGTGAAAAAGTTGAATTAGCATTCTGAATGAAAATGTGTGTGTGTATGCGTGCATGTGTTTGTGTGTGTGTGCGCGTGTGCACATGTATGCACACCCCACCCCCAGACACATGTTCTTATCCTTCAATAGAGCTGGCCATTAGGGATGTTTAATAACTGCCTTGTGTTAATAAGCTACTGTGCTTCATACTTTGCTGCTAGGATCTCTTGACTTTGTCGTATGAGTTAAATCCTACTCCAGGCTCACATTCAACTTTGACCTTACAGATAAAGAATTTAAAGAGTCGATCCATGCTCTTGAGATCAGCATCACCTCCTTAGTGTGCAATCTGGCTCTGACTTTGCCCATCAATGATAATAACTGGGTTTCTTTTTCACTCCTGGGCCCTGCCGTGCTCCAAAGTTCTAATAACTACATCCCTACCTTGCACTTGTGTATGAGTCAAAATCTTCAGAACTACTCAGTTCCCAGGCCATCCTGACAATCCTTGCCTGCCTGGAGAAATTAGCTATCTTATTATAAGTTTTTTTGTTCTTTGCTGCTCTGCAATGCACATCCCATGAAGGTAACTGCTTCAGTCAACAGTTGGATTCCCCACTAGAATCTGCAGTGGGGTCTATCCCCTTGGCATTGGAAGATCTAGTTCTAAGTCTAGATTACTCATCATCTGTCTCACATTATAGAGGTAATATTTGATACAGAAAAGGTAAAGAAGAGACAGTGGAGCTAAGCAGATAACCTGTCCCCACAAAGGAAGTGTACTAATACCAACATATTTGTTTGGTGCCCATTATGTGCCAGGCACTGTACTAGACACAGAGGATACAACAGCCTGGAGACTGATATTGGCAGTTCCTTTGTGGAGCAGGTGTTTTAGAGAGGGGAAAGTAATATCTATGTAAACTGACAACTAAATGAAATATTCATAAAACCTGATAAAGTGTCATGAAGGAAGCTACAAGGGGCTTTAACAGAAGCTGAGAGAATTGAAAAACAAAAATACTGCTTTTGTGTACTCATTCTATAGCTGTCTTAAGAACAGAAAAGAGATGCTCACCTCCCCATTCTCTGTGAATATTTCTTGCCAGAATTAGAATCACTTCCAAAGAGATGACCATAAGCATTACAGATTATCTTGTGAAAACAGGATGTACTATACTTTTACTCATGGCCTGGAATTCCAAAAAACAATTTTGTGAACAAATGTAACAATATGACCTCAGGCTTGCTTGCCACAAGGATCATATCAAGGCATAGAATGTTATAAAAGGAGATTTTTAATAGATTTATCCCGACTCATAAAAATAAAAGAATAGGAAAAAGGATGATTTCTTAAATTTCCAGTAACATGCCTGATATTATATTATAGAATTTTCTTATTGGGTATACATGAAGCAGGTTAGAAATATAGAACCTTGGACAAGTTGTGTTTAGGATATTTTTCACAATTAAAGAATTTCAGAGCAAAATTGTTGCAGTGGAGTTGCATACAGAATTGGGTCCATCTGTTTGTAGCCAGAAATAGAAAGCTTGTCACAATTGAGATAATATTAGTCAATCTTTGCCCAGGAAACCACAAAGCAGCAAATGTTGGTAGCTTGCCTTCAAAAGTGGACTCATGCTTGGTTGTGGCAGAAAAATTACATTAAGAAATAAAATGTAATGTAAAATCTTACTTGAATGTAAGGCCTTAAACCATAAAACTCCTAGAAGAAAACATAGGCAATAAGCTCTTTGACATCAGTCTTAGCAATATCTTTCTATGTATGCCTCCCCAGACAAGAGAAGCAAAAGCAAAAATAAACAAATAGAGCTACCAAAAAGCTTCTGCACAGCAAAGTAAACCATCAACAAAACAAAAATACAACCTAATTAATGGGAAAAGATACTTGCAAATGATATATCTGATAAGAGGTTAATACCCAAAATATATAAATAACTCATACAACTCAACAACATATAAGCTAACAACGTGATTAAAAAATGGACAGAGGAACTGAAGATACATTTTTCCAAAGAATACATACAGGTGGCTAACAGACATATAAAAATATGTTCAGCATCACTAGTTATTAGGAAAATACAAATGAAAACCATGGTGAGATATCACTTCACACCTGTTAGAATGGCTATTTTCAAAAAGTCAAGAAAGCACAGGTGTTAGCAAGGATGTGAAGAAAAGGAAGCCCTCATACTCCATTGGTAGGGATGTAACTGGTGCAGCCACTGTGGAAGACAGTATGGAGGTTCTTCCCAAAAATTAAGAGTAGAACTACCATATGATCCAGCTATCCCACTTATGAGCATTTATCCAAAGAATGGACCTGGAAGTTGTAGCTTATTATACTATATGAAATAAGTCAGACAGAGAAAGGCAAAAATACTGTATCATTTCACTTATATGTAGAATATGAAAGTAGGCAAACAAACAAAAAACAAAATAAATGAACATACCAAAACCAGACAAAAACAAACACGTAGATACAGACAACAGAGTGTAGTGGTTACCAGAGGGGAAGGGGCAAGAGAAATGAGTAAAGGGGATCAAGTGTATAATGATGGATGGAAACTAAATTTTGGGTGGTTAGCATGCTGAAGTGTATACAGAAGTAGAAGTATAATGTTACATACACAAAACTTATTTATTGTTGTAAACCAATGTTATATTTTTAGACTTCTTTTAAATATGGTCAGTAAGGACTTCATTGATTAAATTCTCCTTGACGCTATTGGTCAATTTTATATGATACTAGATCTAAGCAGAATTTTGAACAGATGGAATGAAATTGTTTTACTGGTACTTTTCAATGGCCCTTGTTTCTCCCAGTGATAGATCAGTGGAGTGACAGCCCTGGATTTGACAATATGATCAATGGGAAGAGTCTGCACCTCCTTCTCAGTGACTTGCTTTGTTGCTGCAGCTAGTGTGTGCAGATGAATGTGCAATGAAATGGCAGCAGCCAACATGAAGTATTTTCTTACATGATGGAGAATTCTATGTCCTCGCTCCTACTTGCCAGTTCAGCTTGTTTCAAGGACCTGTTCTGTTTCAAACATAACCAGGTGATAGGAAGTTGGGTGCTTTGTTATTTTCATTTATTCTATTGCAATTGGTTGGGGAGGGGTTAGACTAGATAACAACTAGTATCCATTTTAGCTCTAATTCTAAAACTAGTGGTGTGCTGGAGCCAGCTGATCCTGGCTTGGAACTTCACATTTAGGGACATCTTTTTGGTCGCTTGGCCATAGTGGGGATATTTACATCAAGGAAACTGGCAAATGCTATAAGGGAAGACATTTGTTTGTGCACTTTTAGCATTTTGCTCTTGAGAACAGCAGCAAATGCAGTATTTGCTCTCAGTGACAGGAGCCCTTATCACTAGAAACCTTCAGAGGAGATTTGGACAAATGCTTAGCATCATGGGTAAAACAATTGCTGGTGACAGTTTTCTTTTCAGTGTCATGGTGAAACAAAGCTTTCCCTTGGATTGTTTGCTTGTGTAGTTAATGGAAACTTTTCCAGGCATCTACATGTTCCCTCTCATTGTGAATAATTGGCTCTAAGTGTCATAGTTGTTATTTCCTTTAAAACTCTTGCCTTCATTAATACAGCTATTACATTGAATGATTTCTTACGTGTCTTTGTTCAAAGGGACTTCCTTAGATTTGGAATCAGAAGAGTCTCCTTCACTGTATGTATACCAAACTGCATTTGCCGGAAAAGGGTAGTGTGTGGGTAGTCTTTTACTTGGAATTATGATTTTTTTTTTTGGAAAAGATAGAAGGCAAAGGGCAAGAGAAAAAGATGTAGAGTTAGGATGTTTCTTACTAAATCAATTTTATTTACTCTCAAACACCCCCTGGATGGAATTTTGACATATTATTTGTAAGTCATTCTAATAGCTCTCCTTCAGTGTAGGTGGATATTTACTTTGATTCAACTTGACAACTAGCCAAAGTTCTGTTAAAATGGCCAGGTTTAGAAAAGCAAGAACGTTACCAAGGGAATGGGATAAAGAGTTCCAAATTCATACCAAGTCAAATTGTGGGCCAGGAAAAGTTTAAATTTCTTTCTATTTCTCTTTCTGTAGTTTTTTCCCCATTATTTCCCCCATCTTGAGACACTCAGAACCTTTCTTCATTATTCCCTCTGCTTAGTCCATTTCTCCACCAAATATGCCACTTTACCTGGTCCACTTCCATTTAATTCAACAAACATATACTGAGTATATTCTGCATGCCAAGAACTGTCTTAGGCTCAGAGAATTCAACATTGAATATAGCACAACCTATGCTTAAAAAGAGTCTCCACAATTTAGTGGACTCACATAAACAGAATCTAAAGTTATTCAGAATGAGTATATGATTCTATTGATATAAATCAAATTCTACATAGACATTTGGGAGAATAAGGAGTTTTTCATGAGCTGGAAAGGAGGAAGGAAGGGAAGAATATATACCAATTAGACAAAGGGTTAACATTTATTGAGCACTTAAATGTTGTTTGCTTTTCTAAGGGTTTTACACATCTTAAACTCATTTCATCCTTGCAACAACTATATTATTATTAGTAATATTATTGCCATTTTATTAACATATCAATTGGGTATGGTGAAGTTGACAAACTAATAAGTAGTAAAGATAGGTTTGAACCCAGCAGAGCCATTGTGGTTACCACTGTGTTGTTCGTAAAGACAGATTTTTGTTCAACTGTCCTTAAGTATATATGTATTAAGTAAAAAAAAATCTGTGTTCTTGCATTGTAATAGCCCTAGTGATATTTAAAAAACTGGAAATGATCTATGTCCTCAAACATTTCAAAATCTAATGAAATAGATATCTTAGCAAATAGAATGTGACAAATTCCATTTAAGTACTATACAAGGGTTGATGAAAGGACATATGAGAGACTCCTACTTGCAGACAGGAATCTTGTGCAATGAATATTAGCTTTATTAATTTTCTATGCCATGCCTAGTTCTAAAAATATTATACTCCAGAAATACTTTATCTACAATAAACCATTTACTGGGATACGGTAGTGTATTAACAAGACATTATCCCTTATATCCCATGTATCAGGAATGTCACATTTCCAAAATACTTCTATCAGCCAAATTTTGAGAGTTATGCTGGCAGTGGTGAGTTTGAATTGTATTTCCATTCTGGAACCCAGAGTGCAGCCCCATTGAGTTTACATGTTTAATATGTTTCTTTGTGATTATTATGTCATGATTGTTAACAGCCTGCACTTTGGACTCAAGGAGACCTGAGCTTGAGATTTAACTTTACCACTTACTACTGACTTGGGCAAGTTACTTAACTATGGGAAGCTTCAGTTTCCTCATAAAAAAATTAACAACATAGGTATGTTACAAGAGTACACATACGGGTTTGGAGAGAGTTAAATGAGATAATGTAGCTATTTAAAGCACTTAGCACAGAGTCTGGAACATTGTAAAGATCAGAAGATTAATTATTAATATGGTCAGCTGAGCTATAAAAAACCTGCAAGACCAGTCCCCCTTCACTTGGAAATGGCTAACAAAATATCTGGGTACTCATGCAAGAGTAGAAAGAGTTATGACTTGAAAAGCAGGCAAGACAGGCCATTTCATTTACATGCGAAGGAGTCTGAATTTCAGCTTTAGGGATGGTGAACTACAGATGAATTTTAGGTATGAGAATGACACAATCAGATTTATGTTTTACATTTATCACTCTGTTCAGTCAGAGGATGAGTCAGAAGTTTGGAAATTTGAAGAGAGTAGAGACAGGGAGCTAATTAATAATTGAGATAAAAGATGATGAGAGCTTAAACCAGGACAGTGGGATCGAGAATAGAAAAGGCAAGGAATCATACATAATGGTTTCTCCATTCTAAACTTCCCTGTTTTGTATCTCGTCTTTGAGAGTACTGAAGCGGGACTCTTGGCTTTTCTGATACTTTATTTGACTCGATGGTTATTTTGCTTATGATGCTTTGTTACCACCAAAGACCACTGGTGTATTAGCATCTTCAATGCCTAAATCCAACGTTTAATTAACATGAAATTTCAAGCAGCACAGCAGGGACTGTAGAAATGATATCTTGGGGAAGAAGAATTTTCTGTTTTCCTTATGTGCAAGTAAAGCCCTGAATAATTCTCTTCACAGGTATCATAGTTGATATTGACACCTGCTTTCCTTCCCATAGACCACACTAAAAAAAGAAAATAAAAGTCATTGTGACCAACTATTCTATGTTGTCAGAATAAAAGGAAGTTCTTTTATTAAAACAATGTCAATGTTTTTGCAGAGGGTATTTGACATTTTTGTCTGGCTCTACTGATTATCTATCTATCTATCTATCTATCTATCTATCTATCTATCTATCTATCTATCTATCTACCTATCTCTCTCTCTATCTATATGTACTCTGGTATATATCTATCAACTAGAAAGTTTTTAAAAATCTTGCTTTTAAAACAAAGATAGGATTTAATGAAAGGCATATCTCACCAACTCATAACAGCAAAGGAAAGGGAGACAGCCTACCAGTTGTAAGCTTGGAAGTGTCAAATTGTTAAATCAAGTCCTTCAAGGGTGCTGCTTCCCGAAGTGGTACCCACAGGCCCTTTACCATTGATGAATCTACTAGTGGTGAAATGGTGGGGATAACAGAGAGAAGAGAGTATGGTAAACAGTGGGAAGGAAGGAAAAATCACTTTCCTTGCTACTTCCTCATTAAGTTCTTGTGATGGAGAAGAAATCTGGTAGAAATTTGAAGGCACCAGGAGACTTTTATTCCATCTTCTGTCTCTCATATTCTAACTGGTTCACTATGTGTAGGTTATGAAACCCTTGTTTTCACAAATGTAAAACCCATTGAACATCCTTTCAATAAATATGTAATAAATGCCAACTGTGTGCTTCACTCTTTTCTAACTAAGCACAGACATGTAACAACATACAGAACAGACAAACCCTCAGGGAGCTTAATTCTAATGGGAAAGGCAGATATTAAACAAAATGCAACATATGGTATTAATTTATATATATTATATTGGCCATAGTGGGGATATATATATTAATTTATATATATTATATATATATAATAAATATGTGTTTTTTATATTTATATTTGGTATGTGTTAATATATAACTAAGTAATTACAGATATTTTAAGTTGTCATATAATAAGTTATATATTACAGGTGATATATAATGAAATGACAATACTCATGTTTTTCTTCTAGAATGTCACAAGTGGCATAAAAATCAAAATCCCTAAAATCCTTTTAAAAATACCGTATGCTCTGCAAATGCAAACCATTTTCACTCACTCACAAGGTTATAAGAGAAGTGCTGGATTTAATTTCAAGGTTCTCTGCCTCCAATATTTCAGGCCTTGTCTTTAGAAGGATACTGACTTCTGAGATCCTGATGGTTAGATCCATATCCTCAAAAAATCTTGAAGACTACCCATAAAACTGAGTTTGGAGATGCAAGCTGGGGTGGCCCCAGGTCTGGGGTTCTTGGTATAAATGTTGTGGTCTTGGGGGACTTTACTGGCTTAATGTGCTTTATGGTGTTAGGCAGAGGCTGCCCTCACAGCTGGTGTATTTCTTATAGCACCTGTATGCTTCCTGTAATTATGTATGTCTCCCTGAGGGATGCTGGATATATCTTTATGACCCTTCTGCCTAGAATAACATCTGACCCTTGGTAGGTGCTCAGTAACTGTTTACTGAAACAGTGTTTGGTCACATGGTAATGGCTGGGATTGACACATATTGTAGAATTACTGGAAGTGACTGGGAGTGTTTATGTGCTCAGATGAGCTCCATGCTGTCTGCTGCTTTCAGTGCAGACTTCTTTTCCCTTTTCAAGGTAACTGTTGGAGAAAAGAAACAGAGCAAAAGGGTATTTCAGCTCCCCTGGAAGCTGAGCTTTCCCTATCACTTCTATTTTTTCTATTCTTCCTTGAGAACACCTTGCATCACTCCAAAGATACGTTCCCTTTTTTCCATGACAATGAAGCTAATGATAGATTTATTTATTTCATATTAGGTTGAAAGGTTGTTTTTATTCTTCATAGAATATCATTCCATGGCTCCTAAGTTCATAGAAAGGTTGGTATTATTTTAGCTTATGAAGCCCAACCTTTTTAGAAGAATAGATGAATCAGGAGGAATTGTCTACACTAGTTTTTAGGATTTCTGGGTAATGTTACCAAAATGAAAACAGTCTTAACTGAGATTGAAAAGTTAACAAACTGTGTTAATGCCAAATTAATTCCCATAGTTTCAAAGTCAACTTTTTTCCTTCTAGGAAGTTTGAATTTCCAGGCAAAGCTTATGCTGCTCTGGCTCAGTGTGTAATTGTACTTCTGTTTTTAAGGAATTGTTAACTATGGGTTATCTATGGGTAAGTGTCAATTACTCCAGAATTTGATTCTTGCTGTTTCTATGCCCTGGGATTGCATAAAATTCAGCTGACATCAGCTATGCAATTGCACATAACTGCCTGTCTTCCAAGAAGACAATGCACTGATATGAGCAACTAAGATAAGTACGATTATTTTATCAAATTCCTGGTGAATGCATTCTTTCTCCCCATCCTCTACTCCCATAGACATCTGAAGAAACAGCAAAGAGAAATAATCTAAATTTAAATGAGATACTGACTGATTTTCCCCAAAGATGTTTTAGGAAGCAAAATGGTTATAAGAGAATGAGAAAGTCCTAAAGATTTGTGTAAAATGAGTTCCTACATAATATAGTCTCTAATTTTCCAGTAAATTAAAAAAAAAAAAAAAAAGGATGGATTGATAGAGTTTTGAAAAGGCTGACGGTTACTTGAATTCCTGCCAGTTTCAGTCAGGCCAGTTTCATCTAACTTAGCTGCAAAGGGTTAGAATGGAAATGCAAGTGGGCGTCATGATTTTCACTTTTGTTAATGGAAGAAGAAAGCAATCAGGAAACATGGGAAATTATTCAGAGACTGGGGTAATGGGTATTAATGATCAAAACATAGGAATGAACTTGCTGACTTAAACACAGAAATGGGAGAGTCAGGGGAGCCCTAATCCAAATTGCATTTCAAATACTCTAGAGGTTATATTGCCTGAGAATCGCTGACCGGAAGGAATTTTGAAATTTGAAGGGAACATCAAAAAAAAAGAATGATTTTTCTTGGGAAATAACCCAAATTCTGAAATTGAAATCCATAACGGGTTGATAAATGGGCTGCATGTTGTCCTTGAGCCTTTGACATTATAGGCAAAATTGTGGATGGTTTTTAGATATGCATTTGGTTGGGGGGAGGGTAGAGAGGAAATGGTGCACAGCTTTTTATAAAATTCACTGAAGGTCTATGACCCAACAAACGTTATGAACCACAGATATAAAGAAAATAGCACAGCTCAGATCTAACACTTATTCTCTGTGTAACCTTGGACAGTCACTTAACTTCTATGAATCTTTGTTTCCAATACATGTAAAATTAACTCTGTCCTGCTTTCTCCACCAGTGCTGTTATGGAAATCAGATGAGATAATGTCTACAAAGCTAACACTACTACAAACAGCACTTACTATGTACCAGGCAGATTTTTTTAAAACTTTTTTTTTATTGAGTTATAGTCAGTTTACAATGTTGTGTCAAATTCCAGTGTAGAGCACAATTTTTCAGTTATACATGAACATACATATATTCATTGTCACAGGCAGATTTTTAAGAATGTTATCTTCTTTAATTTTTTAATGACAACTCTATGCAATGAGAATTATCATTTTGCCTATTTTAGCTATGAGAAAACTGAAGTACACAGAGGCTGAACAATCTGTTTAAAGTTACACAGTTAGTAAGTGATGCCACTGGGACTTGAAACTCTGCAGTCTGATTCCTGAGTACAGGCTTTTTGCTGCGATACTATAAAGGCCTTATAAAATGTCATTGAAATGAACTAGTTTATGCATAATGGTTGATGGAGATATTCCAAAGATGGAGAAGTTAAAATTTCTAGCTTTTTAAAAAAGGGTGATTACAATGAGTGCTTTGAAACACCAGCTTGGGGAAACTTTGGTAGCACTAGGGGAGTCACAAAATTGAAGCAGGAAGTCTGCTAGTTTCACCTGTCCTTAGACTTACTTGATGCTCCATACTCGATCATTAAGGCAAACTGGTCTCAAGCTAAATCGTAATTTCAAAAAACACTTTAGCCAGATCAGTCTTAATGTGTTTGGCTAAGCTGATTTAGGAAGGGCCTAATGGCCCTCTCCTTGTTGCTAATGTGTTTGTTCAGTGTGGTAACTTCGGCTGATTTCTGATGGAGGGCATATGGCTTATGAGTGTGGTAATGGTTTCTTGCTTTCCAAAAAGTGGGACTTGAGGCTTGAAATCAGATAGTTAAGGACGGTGTTTGCTGGAACAGTAAGGAACAATATTTGCTTTGACAAGAGTTTATTTTTGCCCACAGTTTTCCTGCCCAAGCAGCATGTTCTATTTCAGATGTGGACTTCTGGTGTTTAGATGGGAGGTAGAGCAGGAAGACTGACAGCTTAGGCATTCCAGCCTGATGCTAGAAGTCACAGAAAATAGGAGAACATAGTACAATACTCAGAACACAAAGAATTCATTTCTTACAGGCATGCCAGAGCACCCTGCAGAATCCCGTAACTAGAAAGCATCTCAAGGTGTCATCCTACCCAGGGTTCCTTAAAGAGCTTAAGGACCCGTAAGAACATATGCATTTTTCTGAGATGATCTGTAGCTTTCACAAGATTCTCAAAGTGGTCCATGACCCTCGCAAAAAATAACTACTAATGTAGTCTTAAAACCCAGACATAAAAAAAAACCAAAATGAAATACAATCTGTCTGGAAGAGATGACTACTTTAGAAAGCTCTTCTGAAGAAGTACACTAGTACCAACAACTGTTGCAGCTACACTTGCTTCTTGAGAAGGTTCTCCATTTGCTTATTTAAAGTTTTAAAGCATTTTAAATTCATTTATTTCAGTTCATCTCTATGGTTATATATGGAAAATAGTTTTTCAGAAGTGACTTTAAAGTATGTCTTGAGGACAGATACTAATTTACTAAAGGGTTTCCTTGTTTCTGGACTGATAGTCCTGGATCTGTTGATCTCTCCCTTTAGTTTTACTTTTCCAATGTTTTAATCATTTTCTGTGACTCTTCTCTGGGCTCCAGTGCTGCTAGGTCCTGGTCACGCCGTGGAGATGGACTACATCACTTCCAGGTAATGCCAGACCTAGTGGACTTTCGCCTCTTAAATCTCATCCTTGGCTATTACATCATCAGTTGGGTGTTGATTACTTAAAAATCACAGTATTGCTCTGTGGATTTCACCAACTGTTGCAGTGAGTCTTTTCTGGGGGACTTTCCAAACCTTTTAGGGACATTACTTAGAGCATACATTGTTACTTTGATGGTTAAGGGGCACAGGGAGGTTAGGTGACTAAGCAAAGTGGCTATAGAGCTGAAACTATCTCCTAACTTTTGGAATCTCAAGAACTGTTTTATGTACCCAGTATAGATCTACAGTTCTTGGCAGGAGGGGAACTTCCCATTGCCTCCTTTGTAAACTAGAGATAATATACTTTCCTCAGAATCATATAAGTCTTAAAATCATTGTGCTCAGGCAATGGCAAAAAAGACAGATGATTTTGAACACTATTCTTTATTCTATCATTATGAGATGCAAAAATATTCAGGTAAAAAAACCCCTGGTAAATGCATCCATTTAAAAAGCAGACCAAAACAACAGCAAATTTTAGTTATCATGTGAGTATTTGAACTAGGAGCTTGTTGCCACATTCAGACATTTGATTTTGGCTGGCATAAAAGTGTACTTGCCAGCACTGCATGCCATAATGCAAAACCAAAGTCTACATTAGTAACTAGCTGAGCAGGTTTCTCTACTGTGAGGAGATAGTTTGGATGTGTCAGAGAAACTATGTATCCTTTTTACCTCTGTTTTTTCACATATAAAAACTGATTCAAAAAATAATCTCAATGATGGTTTCAAGGAGGATGTGGGGAACTATTAGACTCTTGCATTCTGAGTATTGTCAGAAAGCTGCAAGACGAAATAAGGTATAGTTACATGATTAACTGAAAAAGCTCTTGATCCAACTTGCCTCGTGTGATTCCACATAGAATGTGTAGTTTCTAGAAATTCTCGAGAAGCACTGGTTGGCTATCTACCAGATTATTAGGTCTGAGAACTGGAGCTTCTTTACAAGAGACACCTTTTAAAAGTCAAAAAGGCTGTTGATCCCTAGAGAGCTGAATGGAGAAGGAAGTCGTTCGCGGGGACATGAGATAACGTACTAAAATGCAGTCTATTTAAACCTGCGGTACTTAAATGATTTCTATGAGTTCTCTGTATTGGCCAAGACAGTCTATTGCCCAATCAGTATGGTTTAGCAAATCATTTTGAAATGCCACTGAAATTAAGAGTCTCTTTTAAGGGAACATAAATGTTCATAGTTATTACTTACTGGGAATAACTCAGAACAACATGTTTTTAGAACATCAAAGACGGTTTAATCCTGGTTCATCTCCTTACTAGTTTTAGGACTTAGGTTAGGTTACTTAAACTTCTAGGGGGGACCACTGGCAGCGCCGGCAGCTTGCGCCCGCGCCCCCCTGGTACTGGAGGCGTCCCCGAGAAGCCGCCCCCCGCCCCGCGGCCCAGACCCGGGCCGGGGAGACCCGCGGGCGGGCCGCGGGGGGGGGATCGGCGTCCGGCTTGCAACCCGGGCCGCGCAGAACGCAGGGGTGCCTAGTCTCCACTCGGGGCCTCCATCGCCTCCAAGGAGCCGTGTTCCAGGCTGCAGGAGCCGCGCGGGCCACCCCTTCTCATGAAGCCAAATGCGGCGGTGGCAGCAGCACGGTGCAGCGCTCCAAGTCCTCCAGTCTTCGGCGCGGTGAAGGACACCCGCGCTGCCTGCCACGAGCAGCTGGTGGCCAACAAGCTCATTTCCCACACCTCCTGCTTCTGCTGCCAGCACTGTCACACCAAGCTCAGCCTGGGCAGCGACGCCGCACTGCACGGGGAATTTTACTGCAAACCTCACTTTCAGCAGCAAAGGCAGCTAGGACGAGGGCTTCGGCCGGAAGCAGCACAAGGAGCTCTGGGCCCACAAGGAGGTGGACCCCGGCACCAAGACAGCCTGAGGCCCCTCTAACTGTCCACCCCCTCCTCCCTCCATAGAAGGTCTGGAGCAGGCGTGGGAAGGGTGGGGAAGAGATTGGCTCTGGTGGGGGCAGGGTGGGAAGGGGATGAGGCCCTCTTGCTCAGGCAGAGGGTTTCTTGGGTAGGGCTCCGCTCCAGGATTCCCTCCTCCTCCCTCAGTGGGTGGGGGTTTGGGAACCAGGATTGGGGTTTGCTTACCACCCTGCTTCCTGCTGCTTTCAGCCTACCCCAACTCATCCCGCGGCCTCCTGGGAGGGCCCCAAGCCAAGCTTCCCTATCTAGGTGTCTTTTCTCCAGCAAGGAGTCAGCATGCCCCCCCGTCAGGGTCCGAAGCTCCCTCACTGCCACCAAGGGCCCTCTGTGGGCCCATCTCCCCAGCTACCTCTGCCCTTAGCCTGGTCCTGAGCCATGGAGACTGGAGGAAGGTGAGCCAGCATGCCATGTGCCGGGCCTCACCGAATGCCCACCAGGACCCTGGAGGGGAGGGGAGGGGAGGGGATGGGAAGTGGAGCAGCCCTGCTGCCCTGAAAGGCGAGGCAGGGTGTGCCCAGTGGGGCTTGGGCCATCTAGCACCTTGGAAGTCAAGAAGTAGAAGCTAAAGCACCCCCCAGTCTGAGAGCCACAGAGACTGGTAGGGGGCTGGCAGGGCCACACTCCCTTCTTTTCCCATTTTTGCCAGTTCTGACTGTTGTGATCAACTCTGTTTTAAACATTAAAAAAAAAAAAATTCTATGTATTTTTTTTATTTTTAAAAAAATTTAATTTTATTGAGTTATAGTCAGTTTACAATGTGTCAATTTCCAGTGTTGAGCACAATTTTTCAGTTATACATGAACATACATATATTCATTGTCACATTTTTTTTTTGCTGTGATCTTGTATATATTTCCCTGTGCTATACATATAATCTTGTTTATCTATTCTATATATACCTGTTAGTATCTACAAATTTCCAACTCCCAGTCTGTCCCTTCCCACCCCCCCCCAGCAAACACAAGTTTGTATTCTATGCCTATGAGTCTGTTTCTGTTTTGTATTTATGTTCATTTGTCTTTTTCTTTTTTAGATTACACAGTGATCTCATATGATATTTTTCTTTTTCTTTCTGGCTTACTTCACTTAGAATGACATTCTCCAGGAACATCCATGTTGCTGCAAATGGCATTGTGTTGTCAGTTTTTATGGCTGAATAGTATTCCATTGTATAAACATACCACATCTTCTTTATCCAATCATCTGTTGATGGACATTTAGGTTGTTTCCATGTCTTGGCTATTGTAAATAGTGCTGCTATGAACATTGGGGTGCAGGTGTCATTTTGAAGTAGGGTTCCTTCTGGATATATGCCCAGCACCGGGATTCCTGGGTCATATGGTAGGTCTATTCCTAGTCTTTTGAGGAATCTCCATACTGTTTCGCACAGTGGCTGCAGCAAACTGCATTCCCACCAGCAGTGTAGGAGGGTCCCTTTTCTCCACAGTCCCTCCAATATTTGTCATTTGTGGACTTTTGAATGATGGCCATTCTGACTGGTGTGAGTTGATACCGCATTGTAGTTTTGACTTGCATTTCTCTGATAATTAGTGATATAAACTTCTATGTATTTCAGTGTTCTCATCTGTAAAATGAGGTAGTCATGGTAATTATTTTAAGATTGATAAGAGGATTAAGTACACATAAGGCACTTAGAACACTACTTGGCCCATTAGGATTTAATAAATATTGTGCAATTAATATTATTCACTATTTGGTGTATTTTCTAAATATGTGAAATCCAAGCCTTTAGTCATATTTATTATTAACAACTAGTCTATTTAGAGTCAAAGTTTAGAAATGTTAGATAAACGTATACAGTTTACTTATGTAATAGCTCTTCTTATCTGACCTCCATTTAATTTGTACAATACATCCTGATATCTTTACTTATACAATCTATACTGTTAAGTATCATGGCCAATGTCTTCAACACCATAAGCATAGGAAGGAAACTTTCCCAGGAACTAGGTAAAGTGGATTATGGAATAGCTGTCTCTGGTTGAACGGGGAAATTCACACAAGCGACGCTGACTCTTTAGACTTTATTCCACTGGCCTCTTGAAAGGACCTTTTATATGAAGTTAGACCACTGATTCATATAAGGTCAGTGACAGTGTAGCTGAGCTGGGTCTAACTTCTGATTTTCCTGACTTCTGGTTTGTTTCTCCTGTTTTTCCTTCTAATGAGGAAAAAAAGGATTCTGTAACAAACAATTGAAAAAGAGGCATATCCCCCAAATAACTCAATAGATTTAAAAAATAGTTATACTTTAAATATATGTCTCACTATTGCATTTCTTATTCAGAGTACATGTTTAAGAAAGGAAATGAAATTGTGAACATACCTGCTTATATTCAATGATTTGGCTTATTTCATACCAGAAGCTTGGGATTCTGGATTCTGTAAAATTGTCTGAATTTGTGCTTGAGACCGGACACCCAACTGTCTTTCAGAGTAAAGATGACAGCCCCTTACTGTGATCTTGGTTAAGGATTACTTTGTTAAAGCTATATATTACATGAGGGAGTGTTCATTCCTTGAGTGTGCTCTAAAGTTCTCCCTAGTTCAGCAGGATTCTAAGAAGAGCTGTCAGCAAGCATTAAAAATTCAAACTGCATGAGGGTCTAAGAGCCAAGTGTTCTAGCTTATTAGTTTCTTGTTTATAGATCTGTAAAGGGCTAAAAGTAGAACTCTGAGTCTGTGGGGAAATCCTACCTGTGAGGCTTCTTTTCAGAAGTACAGTCATTTTACTGCAAGCTTTATTAAACTTGAGTAAATGGCAAGCAGGTAAGCTAAATGTAGTCCCTGTGATCTGAGAGAGGGATACCTAACTTGTAACACACTAAGGGAATTCTGCTGACTTATTGAGCTTCCTGGAATTTACAGACATGATAGCATAAAAATCCCAACTTTCATATTCGGGCATTGGCATGACTTGTCAAGCACTTTAAGTTCTACTGTTGTCTACAAGGAAATCCCATTCTTCACAGCAGCAAAAGTTAAGTTAGTTCTTACAAAGAGTGGATCAGGTGCTCTATGAAGGTGTTACATTCTTCCTCTGTTTGTATCCAAATATTTCAACCATGCTGATTAAATGGCCTTTTTGTTCAAACAACATGGTACTTACTTATTGATCAGCTTGTTCAAATAATTTTGGTGGGTAGATTCGGCTGATATCTACTGTGTCTATTTCTGATTTTTTAAGTAGGTGATCAGTCATGCTAGTCTTCTTGATACTGTCCAGGTTTTAGCACTAAAAGCGTTAGGTAACCTCTCCCTAGAATGTGAAAAGTCCCAGTTTTGGAGAATGACTGAGAAAGTATGGGTACAAAATGCATATAGGGACCAAAAAATAAGGGCTGGAAACAACACTGCTTTTAGTGTCAAATAAGTATGTCATAGATTATCTACCTTTTATGGTTGCTACCATTGTTTTTTCATTCCTTCTTTTCCTCTGATTACTGATGTTGGCCACCATCTTCTATGGTTCTCAGCAATGGATGTAGTTAAAGTGTGTAATTTAAGTGTGTTGCTGCTGTGAGTGTGTTATTCTGTCTTTGACTTTGCACGTGGATTAACAACTGTGCTTTGCATTGAGATAGGGCTATTTTAACTTTTAACTTTGTGGAATGTTTTGTTTTCCACAGTAACATAAGAGTGACCATATTTTTTAAGAGTTCGGAAAATTAAATGGGAATGATAGTAATACCAATTCCAGCATGACCAAGACACCACGAAAATGCCTAGCTGACTATGTGTTATTTTAGTCATAAATAGAAGGACCCATACAACTGATTTAGGAATGCAAAATATCCAAAAGACAAACGCAAAATATGCAGAAAAGAATTTGGGGTTGAGTATGGCAAAGAAGGGAATGTGAAATATTATATGGGGAATGGATCTTACAGGTTGTAATAAGACAGGCATGCACCCCTAAGTCATCAAAAGTTTTTCATCTCTCCAAAAGAAACCAGTCAAATTCGGTCAAAACAGGAGTTCTTGTATTAATTTGAGCATATCACAGAAAACAATTCAAATTATTAGATTATTCCCTTGTTTACTCAGTGAAGATGAATAGTTAGATTCTGAGGTTGCAACTAACCTCAGAATGTCCTGTGGGGAGCAAAAAAGACAAATTTGATAGCAAGTGTGTTGAGTTGATTCTGTCAGATCTTACCAACATTTATACTTTCCACAGTATATCAAATGATAGCAACAAATTATAGCAACAAGAAAAAAATATTGCTCCTGGCTCTTAGTCATTTTGATTTGAGCAATGGAGTTTCCAAACATCTTGATTTCTCAAAAGCTTTTAGTTAAAGTTTCAGGAACCATAGAACAAAAGATTGTTGATATCTTTTCCAAATACAAAATATACTTTGCTCATATATCTTCATATTCCATAGGCAGTGAAAATATAAATTTTGGCAAATTCTATTCAGTATATAAATCCTTCCCAAAGATAATGAAAAAGATCTCACCTGCTAAATGTCTGAACACTTTACACACAATACTGCCAAAAAGGGGCATGCTATGATATTGAAGAGCTCATGATAAAAGTTTTTGGTCACTTTTCAGATTCTTCAAAATGTTTAGAAGCATTTAATGAGATATTCAACTTTATAGAAATTAAAGGAGATAGTTTCCTTAGACAAGTGCCTATAAAACACACATCATTGTTGCTAGACGTAGAAAAGATTTAAAAATGCTGGCTTGCTGTGAAATCATATTTTCAAAGTTTGAGGCAAGAAGAATGACTTTCCCAAATTTGGAAATATATTGAAGATGAAAATGGAGAAAAGGATTCCAGTAAAAGAGGAATTTATATGTAGTTTCCCAAAACTTTGATAATTTTTTAATGAGGCCATAAGGAACCTAGAAAAGGTTGAATTAACTACACTTTAGTTGTTTTATGTTATATGTAGGTGACAACAAATAGTTATACAGCAAAAAAAAAAAAAAAAAAAAAAAAGCAAAATTTTGAGGGAAAAATAGCTTCAAAACTCGAAAAAGGGAACAGGAAAGCCAACTAGAAAATGACTTCCTCAATTTATTTATTAAAACTAACTTATTTGGAATTCAACTTCAATTTCTCAAGTACAGATAGTCTCTTTGTCCTAAGAAAGAAACCTAGAATGTATAATGACATCTATTGTGCTTTGAAGAGTTTAAAAATGATGGACATTTTAGAGAAGGATAATCATTATAAAGAATTTATAGATGCAAAGGATCTGATTGACTAACAATCGGTCCACCAACATAAACGTGCAGACACAAAGTGGATGGAAATTTTTGAAGAGCTGGAAACGAATTCCTACAAATCTAAAATCTCATTGTGTGAAACAAATGGGTGACTATAACAAAACAGAAACAAACTCACAGATATCAAGAACAAACTAGTGGTTACCAGTGGGGAGAGGGGTGGGGAGTGGGGCAAGAAAGGTGAAAGGGATTAAGAAGTACACACTACTATGTATAAAGTAAATAAGATACAAGAATGTAATGTACAGCACAGGAAATACAGTCAATATTTTGTAATAACTTTATATGGAGTATGATCTATGAAAATACTAGATCACAATGTTGTGCACCTGAAACTAATATGATAGTGTAAGTCAACTATACTTCAAAAAAATAAAAACCCAAAACTCTGCGCTAGGAAGTAAAATCCTAAGTATTTCATGACCAAACAATTGTGTTACAAGGCTATTTAATTTGATACCTTCACATTGAACTGACACCAAGAATCAGTGTATGTGCACTTGAAGAATCACAAGTCAAAAGTAAATATGTTCATGTTTGATTGTGTTGTTTTGCCATACACAAATAAAAAGAAGGCTGTTGTCGAGATTGCAGTCAATCAGAGAAGTATTAATGAAAAAAGAAAATGGGAAGAGCAAAATATCCTAGGACAAAAAGAAACATGTCAGTATCTTTTTTTCGTTAAACTTAGGGGAATTATATGTTTAATTTGCTTTATTATATTTACACTCACCTTTTAAAGTCTTTAATTTATATATCTTATGGGTATACAGTAATATAGTCTGTAACATTTAAATACCTAATAAAGTTTTTAAAAAAAATTGCTCTTCAGAAGACAGTAGTATTATTAAAGTATTATTAATTTTTTGTACCTATATATTTATTTAATTAGTCCTACTTTTAATGACTACTATTTGTGAATTACCTCTTAATTATTTCTATTATTTGTTAATTTAATTGAATTTTAGAGAGGGAGAGATGGAGTTTTTATTTTTACTTTTTGTTTAATTTTTATTAAAGCATAGTTGATTTACATTATATTAGTTTCAGATGTGCAACATAGTGATTACATACTTTCATAGATTATGCTCCATTCAAAATTGTTATAACACATTCCCTGTGTTGCACAGTATATTCTTATATCTTATTTATTTTATACATAGTAGTTTGTACCTCTTAATCCCCATCCTTATCTTGCACCTACCCCTTTCCTCTCCCCACTTGTAACCATGAGTTTGTTTTCTGTATCTGTGAGTCTGTTTCTGGTTTGTTGTATTCATTTGTTTTATACTTTAGATTCCATGTGTAAGTGATAACATATTTATTTTTCTCTGTCTAACTTATTTCACTGAGAAAACGCCCTCTAGACTCCTCCATGTTGTTGCTAATGGCAGAATTTCATTCTTATTTATGGCTATGTACTATTCATATATATGTATGTATATGTATATACAAACACATCTTCTTTATCCATTCATCTGTTGTTGGACACTTGGGCTGCTTCCGTATCTTGGCAATTATAAATAGTGCTGTTATGAAGATTGGGATGTAGGTTTCTTTTTGAATTAGTGTTTTAACTTTTTCTGGGTGTATACCCAGGAGTAGAATTGTTGGATCATCAGGTAGTTCTATTTAAAGGTTTTTGAGGAATCACCGTACTGTTTTCCCTAGTGGCTGTACCAATTTACAGCTCCACCAAAAGTATACAGTGGTTCCCTTTTCTCCATATACATGCCAGCATTTGTTATTTGTAGACTTTTTAAGGATAGCTATTCTAACAGGTGTGAGGAGCTATCTCATTGTTTTGATTTGCATTTTCTAATAACTAGTGATGTTGAGCATCTTTTAATGTGCCTGATAGCCATTGGTGTGTCTTTGGAAAAATGTTTTATTCAGGTCTCCTTCCTATTGTTTTGATTAAGTTGTTTGCTTTATTGATACTGAGTTGTATGTGCTATTTGTGTATTTTGTATATTAATATCTTACTGGTCACATCATTTGCAAATATTTTCTCCCATTTAGTAGGTTTCCTCCTTTTGATTGACGGTTTCTTTTACTGTGAAAAAGCTCTTAAGTTTAATTAGGTCCCATTTATTTATTAGTGCTTTTGTTTCTTTTACCTGAGGAGACAGATCCAAAAAATACTGCTACCGTTTATGTCAAAGAATGTTCTGTTTATGTTTTCTTCTAGGAGTTTCATCGTTTCAGGACTTACATTTAGTTCTTTAATCCATTTTGAGTTTATTTTTGTATATGGTATGAGGAAATATTCTAATCTCATTGTTTTACATGTAGCCATTTAGTTTCTCCAGCAATACTTGTTGAAGAGACTGTCTTGTCTTCGTTGCATTTTCCTTCCTCTTTTATTGAATATTAATTGACCATTGGTATATGGATTTATTTCTAGCCTCTCTGTTCTCTTCTGTTGATCTATATGTCTGCTTTAGTGCCAGTATCATTCTGTTTTGATTACTGTAGTTTTGTGGTGTAGACTGAAGTCTGGGAGGGTACTTCCAGCTTTGTTCTTTTTTCTCAAGATTGCTTTGACAATTTGGTTTTTGCCAATTTTTGCATCCATATGTATTTTAGGATAATTTGTTCTAGTTCTGTGCAAAATATCATGGGAATTTTGATAGGGATTGCATTAAATCTATAGATTATTTTGGGTCATACCATGAATACTGATATCTTTCCCTTTTTTTTATATCATCTTTAATTTCCTTCATCAATGCTTTATAGTTTTCATAGCATAGGTCTCTCACTTCCTTGATTAAGATTATTTCTGGGTATTTTATTCTTTTGATGTATTTTTAAAATGAGACTGCTTTCTTTTTTTTTCTCTTTCTGAGAGTTCATTATTAGTGTATAGAAAAGCAATAGATTTCTGTATTTTAGTCTTGTATCCTTCACCATTACTGAATTTATTTGCTAGCTCTAATTTTTTTTCTGTACAGAGTATCATGTGATCTGCAAATACGGACAATTTTACTTTTCCCCTTCCAATTTGGATGCCTCATTTCTTTTTCTTCCTGATTGCTGTGGCTAGGACTTCAAATATTGTATTAAATAAAAGTGGTAAGAGTGTACACCTTTGTTTTGTTCCAGATTTTAGAGGAAAAGCTTTTAGCTTTTCACCATTGAGTATGATGTTGGCTGTGGGTTTGTCATAAATGGTCTTTATTATGTTGAGATATGTTCCTTCTGTACCAACTTTGATGAGAGTTTTTATCATGAATAGATGTTAAATTTTGTTAAATGCTTTTTCTGTGTCTATTGAGATGATCATGTAATATTTATCCCTTGTTTTGATAACTTAGTGTATCACATTGTTTGATTTGTAGATATTGAACCCTCCTTGCATCACTGAAATAAATCTCACTTGATCATGGTATATAATCCTTTTATATATTGTTGAATTCAGTTTGCTAATATTTTGTTGGGGATTTTTGCATCTATATTCATCAGAGATACTGGCTTGCAATTTTTCTTTATTTTGATAGTGTATCTTTCTTGTTTTATTATCAGAGTAATTGAGTAATCTTAGGATGTATTTGGGAGTGTTCTTTTATCTTCAATTTTTTGAAATAGTTTGAGAACAATGGGTGTTAGATCTTCTTAATATTTTTTTGAGAATTCCCCTCAGTAGTCTTTCAGTCTGGGACTTTTGTTTGCTGGAAGGTTTTTGATTACTGATTCAATTTCACTACTGGTGATCAGTTTTCAGAGTACCTATTTCTTCCTGATCCAGTCTTATGATTAGAACATTTAGTCCACTCACATTTAATAAGTTCATAGGTATATATTATTGCCATTTTAACTTGTTTTTTGTTGTTTTTGCAATTCTGCATTGTTCTTTTCTGCTTCTTTTAGTTTCTTTCCTTGCGGACTGATGATTTGCTTTGGTGGTATGCTTGTGTTTTCTTTCTCCTTCATTTTTGTGTGTCTATCATAGGTTTTTGATTTGTAGTTACCATGGGGGGGCTGATATATGTTGACATATAACTATATATTCTTGTTTTAAAATGAAAGTCATTTAAGTTCAAACACATACTAAAAGATATACATTTTTACTCCCTTTCCCTCATTTTGTGTTTTTGAAGTCATATTTTCAATATACCTTAACTATACCTTAACTATTTATTGCAGCTATAGTTAATTTTACAATTTTTGTGTTTTAATCTTTGTCCTAGCTTACTTAAGCGGTTGATCTACAGTCTTTGCTATATGGTTGCCTTTACTAGTGGGATTTTTCCTTTCCTATAAATTCTTACTTATTCTTGTAGCTTCCCCCCCCGCCCCCACTTACAGAAGGCCCTTTACACTTCTTGTCAGATTGGTTTAGTATTGATTAACTCTTTTCATTTTTGCTTGTCTGAGATGTTATTTATCTCTACTTCAATCCTGAATGATAATCTTGCTGAGTAAAGTATCCTAATTTGCAGGTTTTCCCCTTTAGTACTGTAAATATATTATGCCACTTCCTTCTGGCCTGCAAAGTTTCTCCAAAAAAGTCAGCTGAAACATCACGGGGGTTCCCTTGTATGTAAATTTTTGTTTTTCTGTTGCTGCCTTTAAATTTTTCTCTTTACTTTTAACTTTTGCCACTTTAAGTATAATATGTCTTGGTGTGGTCTCTTTGGATTCATCTTGTTTAGGACTCTCTGTGCTTCCAATACCAGGAACTCTGTTTACTTCTTCAGCTTCAGGTGTTTTTCAGCTGTAATTTTATCAAATACATTTTCTATTCCTTTCTCTTTCTCTCTTCCCTCTAAATGTGAATGCTAGTACCTTTGATTTTGTTCTGGAGGTTGCTTAAACTATCCCTAGTTTTAAAACTTTTTTTTCCTTTTTGCTTTTCTGATTCGGTGATTTCCATTCATCTATCTTCCTGATTACTTATGCATTCTTCTGTATCATTTAGTCTGCTGTTAATTCCTTCTAGTGTATTTTTTTTTACTTCAGTTATTCTATTCTTTAGCTCTGACTTTTTTATATATATTTTCTAATTCTTTGTTAAAATTCTCATTGTGTTCATATATTCTTTTCCCAAATTCAGTTAGCTCTCCTTTTACTAATGCTTTGAAGTCTTTGGTAGATTATTTATCTGTTTCATTAGCTTTTTTTCAGGATTTTTTCTGTTTCTTTTGTTTGAAACACATTCTTGTGTCTTCTTATTTTCTTTAATTTTCTCTGTCTCTATTAAATTAGGTGAAACAGTTACCTATCCTGATCTTTAAAGGGTGTCCTTGTATGGGAATGTCTCTATGCAGTCTGTGTCCAATTGCTTTGGTGGGAGAGTTGGCTCTGAAGTGAGCATGGACCACATCTTCCTTTGGGGTATTTTAGCAGCTACCACCTTGTTAGGAGGTAGGGCTGAGATGGAAGAGTTAGACCAAAAGCCACATGTGAGCCTGGGCTCTTTCTATGCTAAATGGCTGTCTCTGCCATATTGGGAGCAGGAGTGGGGCCCAAGGTACTAGAGCAGAAACTCTGAGGGTCAAACTCAATCTGGCTTTATTCCCTCTAAATGGGTGCTACCCCTACCAGCAATGGCACCTCTGACCTCATGGAGAGCAGCACCAGAGCAAGAGGTGCTGGAGAAAGTGCCTGGTGCAGATTGAGATGCATGCTGATTTGGTCCCAAGAAGCTTGTCAAAGCTCCAGATAGCTTTTAGTTGGCTGCCTCTGTACACTTGTTGACAATGGCTGCCTTCACCTTGTTTAGATACAAGGTTGGGTCTGAGTTGGCTCCATTCTATGTGTTTACTCTCTCCTTGCAACAGTAATCTTTGCCCTAATGGAGAGGAGCACTGAAGCAAAAGCTCCTGGTACCAGCTGGGATGCACACTGGGGTGGTCACAGGAAATTGACTAGAGCCCTGTGAGTTTTCAGTTGCTTCCTCTGCCTTATTTGTGTGTGCACTGTCTTCCTGAGTGGAGTCTGAGTTTCTTACACCCTCTGGTAAGTCCTGCTAGCTTTCAAACCAGCTAAGATGGCTCTTCTTCCCAGAGTTGGAAGTTGGGGCACTCCATGGTTAGAGTGTCTTATATGTGGCTCAAACTCCTCACTCCCTGGGGAGGATGCCTGAGCCCATGATATTCCCCCTTTCTCCTGGGTCCCTTGCTATAGGTGTAGGTCTCAGCCTGATTGCTTCTCCTTATTTCCCACTCTATTCAGTGTGGGCCTTTCTTCACAGCCTTGGCTATAGAAGAGCATTACCGCCAGTCTCCAATTTGTTCTCAGTGGTGGTTACTCTACATGTATTTTTGATGTGTTCATAGGGAGAAGTGAGCTCAGTGTCCTCCTGCTCCACCATTTTTATCTCCCTCCATATTGTTATCTGTTTAAATTCTAACATTTACATAGCAGAAAAGTAAATGGTGCAGAATAACCTATAACTTCTGTAAACATATATTTTTCATATTTTAATGTTAAGGTAATAACACGTGTATTTAGTCATTTATTAGATATTATATTATTATTGTATTTTTTTGTTGTTGTTTGATATGACTGTGTCCCAAACTGGCTTCTAAATAGGTGGTAACAATAAACTCATACATATATAGTCAACTAATATTTTACAAGGGGGCCAAGAATACACAATAGGGAAATGCTAGTCTCTTCAATAAGTGATATTGGGAAAATTGGATATTCACATGCAAAAGAATGAAATTGTACTTACACACCACTCACAAAAATTAACTTGAAACTGATTTAAAAAATTAAATGGAAGACCTAAAACCACAAAAATCCTGGAAGAAAACAGGGAGAAAGCTCCTTGACATCGGTTTTGGCAATGATGTTTTTGGGTGTGACATCAAAAGTACAAGCAACAAAAGAAAAAAATTAACAAGTGAGACTACGTCAAACTAAAAATTTTCTCACAGCAAAAGAAATAATAAAGTGAAATGGAAATCTATGGAATGAGGGAGGTATTTGCAAATCATATATCTGACAAGGAGTTAATATCCAAAATATATTAAAAAAAAAAAACTCATACAACTCAATAGAAAGAAAACCAAAACAATGCACAAATAGACATTTTTCCAAAGAAGACATTCAAATGGACAACAGGTGCAGGAAAAGGTGATCAACATTAATACTCATCAGGGAAATGCAAGTCACTTCACATCTGTTAGGTTAGTTGTTAAAAAAAAAGACTAGTGATGAATATTGGTGAGAATGTGGAGAAAAAGAATTCTTGTGCGATGTTGGTGGAAATGTAAATTGGTTCAACGATTATAGAAAACAGTATGGAGGATCCTCATGAAATTAAAAAAAGAACATATCATCCTGCAATCCTACTTTTGTGTATACTTTCAAAGGAAACATAATCATTATCTCAAAAAGATAATGTACACTTGTATGTTTATTGCTGCACAATAGCCAAGATATGAAAATAACCTGTTTTTATCAGTTGTGCATGAATCAGACTCACAGACATAGAAAACAAACATGGTTACCAGGGGGAAAAGGAAGGGTGAAGGGATAAACTTGGAGTTTGGGATTTGCAGATACAAACTACTATATATAAAATAGATAAATAACAATGTCCTACCATATAGCACAGGGAACCATATTTTATATCTTATAATAGCCTATAATGATAAAGAATATGAAAAGGAAAATATATATACATGTTTATGTGTGTAACTGAATCACTATGCTGTACACCAGAAATTAACACAAAATTGTAAACTGACTATACTTCAATAAAAAAGAGTACATACACCTACACACACACATACACACACACTAGACTGTTATAAACCCAAAATAAAGAAGAAATTCCTGCATCTGTGATCACATATTTGAACCTTGAGGGCATCATGCCAAGTGAAATGTCACAAATATAAAGACAAAGTTGACCTTTGAACAACATGGGTTTGAAATGTGTGGGTCCACTTATACACACATTTTTTCAATAGATGCACACTATATTACCACACAGTCCATGGCTGGTTGAATCTGTGGGCATAGCACCTTGACTATGGAGGGCTGACTGTAAAGTTATACACAGATTTTTGACTGTGATGAAGGATGGTGCCCCTAATCCTCATATGGCTCAAGGGTTAACTGTACCACATGGCCTCACTCATGTGTGTAATCTAAAAAAGTCAAATTCATAGAAATAGTGAGTAGATTGGTGATTTCCCAGGGTAGGAGCGTGGGGGAAATGAAAGATGTTGGCAAAAGGGTGCAAACCTTCCATTATAAGATGAATAAATTCTGGGAAATCTGATGTATAGCATGATGATGACAGTAGTTAGCAATACTGTATTATACACTTGAAACTTGATGAGGGTAGATCTCAATGTTCTCACCACACACACACAAAATGGTAACTATGTGAAGTAATGGATGTGTTAACTAATCTTATTGTGGTAATCATGTTGCAATATATACATATACCAAAGTACATTGTACACCTTCAATTTATATAACATTATTTGTCATTTTATTTCAATAAAGCTGGAAAAAATTGGTCACCCTACTTTTAAGCCAAGTTCACATACTCCCTTACCATATTCCCACCTACTAATGCAGTTGAGGAACAGATACTACAAAGCTGATGCCAGAAACTTCCCCAGAATGTTTTTATTATTATTCTTTTCCTTACTTTTTCTAACTTCTTTTACTGTAGTATGCAGAGTTCCAGGCTTCTACCTGTTGGTCTTAATTCTAATGTAGACTTTGGCTCTTTGGATATGTGTTATTATTTGGCTTCCTGGGGATTTTACTTTAAGTGCCTATCTAACTTGACTGGGACTTGTCCCCTTTCCCCCCCACACTTGATGCTTACAGATTAACATACTGAAATCTTACACAGCTGAATGAGAGCAAACTGTTGCCAGGACCTGCACCTTTTTCCATGTTGAAGCCTAACAAAACACAAACAAGGGATAGCTATTCCACGAGGCAGAAAAACTTAAAAATCATTATTTTTGTACTTGTCATTTCTTAGTGTTCAGAATCCACTTTTTCATCAAACTGAAAAATCATTAGCGCAACCCTGAATGCTGAGTCAAAGAATGAGGCAAAGGTAATATGCTGTAAGACACAATTTTCCAGGTTTGTGCAAATGTCACAGGACTAAATATTTACAATATTGTGAATATATTTGTTCTACTAGCAGGGTATTGCGTACACACACATACACATGCAGAACACATATGGGGAGAGTAAGTCTCTGACTTATTTTAAGGGTTAATCCTTACGTCCTAAGATAACTGATACTAACATGTGAGAATGCTTTTCATATCTGACTTGAAGTCTAATATACACATTGTGGAATTTCAAACATTTTAATTTACTCATTACCACCATTAGCATCAATAAAGTCAGAATCTCTGACTACAGAAAGACAAATACTAGTGTTGACAATGGAAATTTAAACAAAAACATGAGTAATGAATTTGCTTATTAACCATTAACAATATTAGATTTGAGATTCTGTGAGTATATCTAACCGTGCTTAGATAGTGTAATTTTATTATACATGCAGTCTCATAAATCTTATGAACAGATTGACTTGAATTAACATTAGAACCAAGTAGACACTTTTAAGTAACTGTTAAAAAAAAGGAAGAATATACTTGCTAAAAAATGACAGAATTTAAAATAAATTTGCAATCTCATTAGAATTAAATGTGAGGAGAAATACAAATTGTTTTAAAAACAGTTTGAATCATAAAATCTTTGTGGCAGCTGTTAAAAAGGAGACTACATTTTCTTTAAACATAATAAAAACTAGAAGTGAAAAAAATTATTCTAAACAATAAGCATGACTTCAATGAATAGTTCTAAATTATAATAATAGTATAAATGTACTGGGAGAGACCCTTAAGTTACATCTTTTTTTCCCTCCAACTTTTCTGAGGAATAATTGACAAATGTAATTGAATATATCAAAAAAGTGATGGTTTGATATAAATATTTATTGTTGAATGATTACCAAGATCAAGATAGTTAACACATTCATCACCTCACATAATTTTTTTTTTTAGTGGTGAAAATGCTTAAAATCTATTCCCAGCAACATCTTAATTTAATGAATCTTGAATCATTTTAGGTCAAGGACAATACCTTATTTATCTTTGGACCTCACAAAATGACTAATACTACTTGAACAGAATAAATGATCATGTTAAAATACTTTTTTGAAAAATAATTGAGTTATGAAATGGATTCAAGTAGAAAACTATAATGAAGAAACATACTTAGTCTGATTTTACACTCCACCATCGAGTTTGGAGGTAGCACATGTCAAAGCTTGAAATAAAATCCTTATCAGATGTTAAATTTTAGGTAATTTTAATGTTAATTTTTAGATAAATCAGTTAAAATATATACATATACATGCATGGCACACACACATTCACATTGGGAAATTTTATATGCTACTGTATTTTAACTGGTTATCAATTCCATTCAGTTTTTCCTGTTTCAAACCACTTACACTGTCACATAATACATAATCCATTCACTACATAAGATTGATCTACAGTATTTTGAGTACGGTACTTGGAAATTCTGTCAGGAATGTGTGCTCCTAAAGCTTAATATGGAGCAAAGTATCCTTAATTTCTCTTGTTCTTTCTGCCTTTTAAATGTAGACTTTCCTTTTGAATGCTGGTGGTCATCTGGAAGGGTATTTAACACTTCAGATTATCTAAACACTCCTTTTAAACAGCCTCAGCTGGTTCCTTCAAATACCATCTTAATGTTGATACCCAGTCTGGATCTCTCTTCGAGATCCCCAAATCTTATTTATCACTGCCCAAGAGATAATATTTTCTCAACTTTGATGTCTCAGAGGAACCTCAAATTCAGCACAAACAAAACTAATTAGTAATTACCATTACTCCTTGGGAGATACTCTCTAGCTCCAATCAGCATTCACTTCTATTCCCATCTTATGTTCCAACACTTTCCTCTCTTCACATGATATTAGAGGAGCTATTAGTCCAAAAATTATATTTTAGAGATTCCTTGTGGCTAGGATCCTGGATGTTATTTAGGTTCTGCCAATGAAATGCATTCATGAGCTATTGGGAAATTGGAGGCCATCCTCTTTCACAGTGTTAACGACAGAAAAGCATGTCCAGCAGACATGAGTGTCTGCACGTGTGATGTTCCCCACATGTGATGTTGGCAGCAGTGTCCTTACCTCCAGGTGGAAACAGCTGTTCCTCATCTGTGAATTCTGCTTCCTGCACCAAATGCTGACTGATACACCCCTGAAATGGCTTCTCACTGTGCATTTTCCAACTTGGAGAATGTCACCACCATCCAGACTACTACCCAAATCAACCAGGATGCAGATGGGTCCCAGATCTAATTTTCTACCGTTGACCTTTAAACTTTTCTGTTTCCATGTCTTCACTGGTTGGACACACTGACTTAATGACCCACAGTCACCCCTAAACTGGCACATCTAAAATAACTTCTTTCAAAAATCAGTTTAAGAAAATAATACTGTTATTAACAGAGACAGACAATCCTCCCAGTTGGATTCTCCTATGTATTAATTGTAGCACTATGCTTCTTCAAGGCACTTGGGGTTGAAAGGCTGGACTCATTTTTCACTTTTTGTCTTTCTTCTCTAACTTTCAATTATTATCTGTTCAGGAACTTATCATTTTCATTGGCTATTGCAATAGCCTGTTAAGTGATCTCTGTATCTCTGGTCTCCTTTTCTCAAATTCATTCTGTTGCTATGACCACACTGATCTTAAAACTCTACATTGAGTAATTCCTTTCTTTCTTTGCAAACCTTCAATTATTTCCTATTGACTATTTTATAAATTCAAAACACCTTATCCTGGCATTTAAACTTTTTCCATAATCTTATTTGAATTTATGTCTCCTCATACTTCGAACTGTTCCCTCTGTGAACCAGTCAGGATGGGATAGGTTATGTTGTGGTAGTAGGCAGCTCCTAATATCAGTGGCTCAAAATAACAAATGCATGCTCCATATCCCTAAATCTCAGTTGGTCCTCTGATCCACACTATCCTTATACATGGAGCCAGACTGATAGAACAACACTTTCTGAAACACTGCTAGTCATTGTGGCTGAAGGAAGAGGCACTCTGGTCGATCTTGACTAGAACTAAAAGTGTGGGCCAGAAATAGTCACGTGGTCAACCTGATCATTTTCCCATTTTCCTGTAGAGCCAGAAATACAGCTACTTCACTCTTCTGCTCATGGCCTTCTTTAAATATTCTAGGGTAGAGAAGAAAGATGAGAAAGACATTTGAACAAATGAGTTTCAGAAAATAGAAAAATTAGCAAAAGTGAACAAGACAGGCAGGTCATTTAAGAATTTACAAACTATTGCTTATCCACCTTTTTGTAACTTAACAAAGTTGCTAAGTAGCACATTGATCTTCAAAGGACAATAAATTGTGCCTACTCTGCAGCCATCTCATCTTTATGCCAAGAAATTGCATACTGGGCAGAACTGAATTCTTTAGGAGCCACTTGTTACGAAGAAGAAAACCTTGGCATCAGCTTTGTGAGACTAACTTGGAATTATATCACATTGCAAGGGGAAAGAAACTGATACCCTTAACTTTTCATCATTCATATATTTTAATTGATTTCTTAAATATCAAAGGAGTATTGATAATATTTGAGTGAGATAAAAAGAACAGTAATAAAATAAACATCCTGGAAATTTTATAGGAGGGTTAGTCAAATAATGACTTTTCTCATTTCTGAGAGTTCTGAACATACAGTCCTGATTGATTTAAGGGTATTGATTCATCCTTCAGAGTTATCCTCCCTCTGGCTTTACTTTCTTCCCTTAAGCTCTATCACTGTCTACAGTTCTTATATCCATTTGCAGATTCTTCTCCTTTAAGCCTTTCTATTTATTTTTCTTAATTTCTTAGGTAGTTCTTTCACCCTTACTTATGCAGGTTCTCTTTTTCTTGGTACCTTTATAGTCCAAATTTCAAAATCCTAAATTTTTACATGAATTGAAGTCAGAGTTTTAGGAAATTTATCCTGCTGCTGTTTCCTCATGCTTACACCAAACCTACAACTTCAAAAGAGGAGTACATTTTGGTAGTTAATAGTTTTAAAAGCTCTCAGTATTCAGAATCTATAAAATATAAGGGTCATTGTTAGAGGTCAAAATATTGTATAAATTTTGGGGGGCTAATTTGTAACTGTCAGGAACAGAAAAAGAAATAGAGATTTTGATCTCAAGGCCAATCTGGTTTGATTCCCTGTTCTACTACTTACAAAAGTGTATTTCTTAATTTCTTTGAAACTCAATTGAGTAGATTGCATAGATTTTGTAATTTAAGTAGATTAAGATTTCTCTATTTAAGTAGATTTCTTAATTTCTTTGAACCTCAGTATTTTTTTTAATCTGTAAATTGAGGTTAATAATGCTTAGCTCATAGTTTTGTTTTCTTGAGAATTCAATACTATAATTTGTGGAATGCATGTATTTTTAGGGTTTTGGACCTAGAATATCTAAAAATGAATTCATCTGTAACTTAATAAATATGTGTAATTAGGTAATTTACTCAAAATTCTTAACAATATTCAGTTAATCAAATCTTGATTTTTAAGTTCAGGCTCAATTACTATACTTTTCTGAGTTTGGCAGTAGATGGAGAGATTGTTTACCATAGTGGTTATCAACATAAAATTTGGAGCAAACTGCACAGGTTTCAATATCTATTCTACATTTGTAGATTTGTGACCTTGAGCAAGTTACTTAAGATGCCTTGGTTTTCCCTTTGGAAAAATAATGATAAATAGTTCTTACCTAACAGATTTGTTTTGAATTAAATTAGTTAATCTTTGTAAAGTGCTTTAAATACTTTAGGAGATTGTGTTGGGGGGAAATGATATCTCCAAGGAAGCATCAATGTTAGGTTAATTTAATGTCAAAAGTGCCTTTAAATTTTTTTTTTCAACTTTGTGGTTCTCTCCTGATTTTGCCTTTTGCTTCTCCCTCTTCAGGTCTGAGCTTAAACATAATTTTCTTCAGCAGACCACTTGGATCTCACAGAGAGGGTTCAGTGATAAAAGCATCCTGAGGGCTATCTTCCCTTCTAATTCATAAGGCCCATGAAGGAGAGAGTTTGACTGTCTTGTTCATCAATGAAACAGCTCCTAGCAGTGTGCCTGGCTGTTGGAGAAGGCATTTCTTCTCCAATTCTTTACACTCTTACTCAGTAGCACATGGACTATTCATTGGGAGGCTAATAGATGCAAATAAAAGATAGATTTTCATTTCTATTCTAGCCTTCTCATTTTCAGGAAGACCTGAAATTCCCTCTGAGGCCCGATACATTTCTACTTGCCACAGAGAGGCCAAGAAATTATAGTCTGGTTTTGACATCAAAGCATGAATTCCCACAAGGGTTTCTTATCAGCAAAAGAAGTCATTTTTTTCCCCACCCTCAAAGGAGAAAGAAATGTTTTTTTCTGAAAAAGGAAGTTAAAGTTTGCTGCACCTTCTTTAAGATTTGAAAGTAGTATAAATACAATCTTTTTTCAGTTGAGGTTACCCCTGGCAACCAGCTCCCACAGCTGAATCAGACTTCTGCTTTCTGGTAGTGTCTTTCTGAAGAATTGGAGTTCCTTCAGAAGAATATTAAATCAGAATTTCAGATGTTTGTTAAATATAGTCTTGCATAAATAAAATCTTTTCTTCACAAGATTCAAATCATCTGATTATTTGTAAATGTTATTGGCTTCTTAGTCAGAAGTGCTACTCAGCAGGAACTTTTCTCAAGCTCTTTTCTGCCAGTGAGAGAGGATCTTTGGAGAGGGAATTGAAATAACATTGATGACATTCAGATAATATGCAAATCAAGCACTCTTACATATTTGCTTTCAATCAACTATTTTATCATCACTGAATAAGTCAGCATCACCATTTCAAAATATAAATGATGTAAATATAACCAAATAAGACTTCATCATTATTATTCATAATCATGCAACATCCACAGAGTAAAAGATAACAGAAATAGAAAAAAAAATTCTGCTGTATTCTTTTAGCTTTTGCTTGTCTGAAATTCTTTATTTCTCCTTCTATTCTAAATGATAGTCTGGCTGGGTAGAGGATCTTAGGTTGCAGGAATATATCTTGCTACTCCCTTCTGGCCAGCAACATTTCTGCAGCAAAACCACCAGATAGCCTTACAGGAGTTCCCTTGAAACTAACTCTTCATTTTTCCCTTGCTGCCTTTAGAATCTTTTCTTTGTCTTCAACTTTGGCCATCATAATTTTAATATAGCTTGCTGTAAGTCTGTTTGTGTTCATCTGGTTTGGGACCCTCTGTGCTTCCTATATGTCAATACCTGTTTCCTTCTTTAGGTTTGGGAAGTTTTCAGTCAATTTCTTCAAATACATTTCTGATCCCCTTTCCCTGTCTTTTCCTTCTGGAACCCCTACTATGCATAGATTGCTGTGCTTTATATCCTCCCATAGGTCTCTTATATTGCTTTCATTTTTAAAAATTTGTTTTTTTCTGTCTGGTGTTCTGATTAGGTGATTTTCATTATTCTACCTTCTAAATCACTTATTCATTCTTCTGCACTATTTAGTCTGCTATTGACTGCCTTTAACTTGGCTTGTATCTTGGTAACTGAGTTTTCTGATTTGAATTGGCTCTTTATAGTTTCTATTTCCTTTTTATAGTTTCCGCATTTCTATCAATAGCCTTTCTTATTCCCTTCAGTGCTTTCATCATCGCCTTTCTGAACTCAGTTTCTGGTAAACTGTTGAGGCCTACTTCACTGTTTGCTCTTTCAAGGGACTTCTCTTTTGTTTTGCTTAGAAGTGGCTCCTCACCTTCTTCATCTTACTGATATTTCTCTGACTCTGTGAATTTAGGAGTAACAGTCACCTACTGTGGTTTGAAGAGCTATTATTATGTGGGAGTGTCTCTTTGGGGACAGTGTACTTCTAATATTTTTGTCATGAGTGCTGTTTTTGTTATGGATGGCTTCCATGTCTTTCTGCCATGTGTGCTGGCTGTTACCCCCTTGACTGGGACTGTGATTTGTGTTGTTGTGGTGCCCAGAGCCTGCACTAGACATTGAGTGGTCATCACAGCCTTATCAGGGGCTACATCTGTTCCCCTGTTGTTGGAACAGGTCCATTCTGAGCTTCAATGTGTGGTAGGCAGGACTGGAGTGCTTCCTCTGGGAGAGCAGCTGCTGTTGCTTTCTCTGCAGGAGATATCAACCAGGAAGTGCTCTCTGGTTTTACCTGTCAATTACTGTGCAAACTTACAAAGTACACTTTCTGACACTGCCCTTGTCTCCCCTCTGCCATGGGAATGCTGGCACCCACCTTGGTATCCCCTAGGCTCCATGCCCACAAAGCCACCAGTGCAGATCTGCTGGCATCAGGCACCAGGACCCACCATAGTGTGCATGTAGCCACACACCCAGATTCACTGAGGGCCACAGTGTCAACCCAGGCCCCAGCCTCACCTCTGCGTATGCAAACCTGCTGTGAATGCCAACGTTGCCCCTGCTGTGCACCAGTACTCCACCTGGATGTCCCAGGGGTGTCAAACCCACAAAGGCACCAGTGGAGAAAGTCCACCACAGACGCTTGGGGCTCAACTCAAATGATAATTTTCCTTGTAGTTCCACTTGTACAAAATCTATGCCAGTATCCAGTAGGCATTCTGGGAGACTTCTTCTACATGTAGATGTATTTTTGATGTATTTGTGGGAGTGGAGGATCTCTGTGTCCTTCTAATTTGCCATCTTGAAGCCAAATTAGGGATAGTTTTCCAATTAAAACTAAAAATGTTTAAGTTTTCCAATTTCTTTTGTTTGAAAGTTCAGAGGAAAATGTCACTTATATTCAGGGATATCTAGAGGACTACCTGAACAAATATGAGAATTTATTTTAGGCATCCTAGAAACAGTCTTTAGATTTTTTTTTTTTAAGTCAGTGTGATTTTAGTACTGTTGAACTCTTCAGCAGGGTATATTTAAATACCCACATCTAAATAGGGAATCTTGGCTTGGGTCCCTGAGGTTGGAATTGGATACAGGGACAATATCTCTAAACATGTTGAAATTTCTGTTTCCACAGTTTTGATGTTAGCAGTTAGCTGTTGGCTAAATAGCATATTAGAAGTTATAAGTGGTAGGAAAGTGACAATTTCCTGATTTATTTCTCCTGTCTCTATCAGACAGATCAGATAAAAGTAGCTGTTTTCCTCTAAATCTAATTTCTGGGCTATTGCCAATAAGGGATACCAGTAAAAGCTACATGACTGGTTAGTACTGATTAGTTTGTACTGAAGGCATGGTACTGACTTTACCATGGGAGACCAGTTATTAATGCATTTCAGGTTTGTCCTCAGTGTATTTCTATTTGTCACCTGGCCCATCTTCTCTTGCACCTGGTGTTTCCTTGCCTTAGTACAAATACTTCTATTGCCTGAGCTCTCCACTGGGATATTTTGGTAATAGGCTACCGTTCTGAAGGAGTTTCACCTTCCATATCATCTCCCTTACTCTCAAATTTACCTATTCCTTCAGGTGATGCAAACTGCCAAGTTAATCCACACCAATGTGCCAATTTTAATAGTTCATTTTGATATTTTAGTGTTTGCATCATAATAAGGATTTCTGAAAGTGGAATGGATCAGTTTCTATTACTGAAATTTGAAATATTATGTGGATTCCTGGGAGACATCTTTCAGGGTAGGTGGGCTTATCTTGGGCCCTGAATTATTGCCCTCAGGTGAATTTTATTCTCGCCATCATGAGAGATCCATGTCGAGGACTGGAGTTGGAGGTGATTCAGGGTAACATCTTTCCTCACATTTCCAGGAATATCATTGTACCACCCCCTTCTCAATCCCCAATAGTTTATTATAATCAGAATAAAGGCCAGACTCTTCACTGTGGCCTCAGACTTGACTTCTGCCCACCTTGTGATCACATCTTCTCTACTCTCTCCTTATGTATTTTAGTCCCTCAGCCATGCCAGCTCAATCTCATTTCTGGCCTAGAGAGTCCTGAAATTGTTAAGGCTGGCACCTTCCCAGCATTGAAGTCTCCTATTAAGCTAGTTCCTCAGAGAAGCTTTCTCAACAAGAACATCTAAACAACTTCTTTCTCTCCTCCTTTGTTATATTTTCATTACAGTGCTTCTATTTTCTGAAATACTCAAGCTTAATGGTTTTAAAATTTATTTTATGTTTTCTACCATTAGAAGCTCTTGAGGTCTGAGACTTTATCTCATGAATGTTATATTTTGAGGATTCAGAACTACTATGGACAGATTGCTGATGCTCAGTAAATCTGTGGTAAAAGAATGTTGGCTGAATAATCATATCTGCTGTGTGCTGACTTAACATTCAGGCTAAGAAAAAGAAAACACCTAAAATTATTGCTTCCCTGCAGACAGCCTCATGTGAGATTGTAATCAAGGAGAACAAACCTGACTCCATACTGGATCTGTCCCTTTAGTTTTAACCACTGTGCCCTGTTTTCTAGGCTCAGTCTTGCCAGCTCTGCACCTTTTGCAAAACAATGTTGCCTTTAGCCTGAAATATATGGAAGAGCCTTTTCTCAAGGCTCAGATCTTTAAGGATGTTAGCACTTCTGCACTTACATAAAGATGACAAGTTGCAGAATAGAAAATAATCTTTGTTTTGTTGGAGGTTTATAGGACCACCATGGCCTGACCCACATGGACAGCTACAAGAACAAAGAATTCCTACAGCAAGAAGTTTGCAACAACCAACCACACTCCCTCCCCTGGTTTTTTGTATAGAAGGAGCCTGTATTCTGATTGGAGTAGGGTGGTTCTCCAAGACATTAGTCAGCCATCCTCTCAGTGTGCTGGCTTTCCTAATAAAGTCATCATTTCTTGCCCCGTCACCTCATGTCTGATTTACTGGCCTGTCATGCAGTGAGCAGAACAAGTTTGGACTCAGTAACAAGATTCTAGAAGAAGTTGTTACTTTGTCGCACTCTAAACATTCTCAAAATAGAGGAGAATGTGAACACTTCTGCTCTTTGAATATTTTCAGCTCTTAAGAGAGAAAACAAAGACAGACAAATTAGGGAGAGCTAGTTGTATCCATTTGGAAGAAAAGTGTGCAAAGGATCATAGTGTAACTGCAACATTTTGATAAATGATCACTGCAAAGATGAAACTGAAGGGAAATAAAGTCGCCGCTCAGAAGCCTATTGTAGTGAATCTATGCAATATTTTCTTCATCTTCCCTAGAAAGCAGCAGAATATGGAGTACAGAATAGAGGCTTGATTATGCTAAACACAAATGTGTAAGCAGACACAAAAACTGGTGGCAGACATAGCAGGGAGGCCATGGCAGCAAGCTCTGTCTCCAGATTGGCTGGCAATTGATTAAGGCAAATTTCACAAGGAAGAAAAATTGCTTGTATTTGCCATGATGGCAAGTGGCCGACCTTGACAGACCTCAAGCATCTTAGAGAGGGCCCTTACTTTTTGTCAGCTCCTCGATAAGTAGGTTTTTTTTCTCACAATGATGTTACATTAGTTATTTTGAAGGTATATGGGCTCTTGTTGACATGAAAACAGGAAAAAAATAGAAATAGTTGGATTTTTTCCCTTTACTTGAACTCTTATTTGCTTACTTTGTTCCTTTTTGGAGGTTCTATTTCTATTTTCCTTAGAGCTTTCTCATCAATTTCCCAAACTTCCTCAGTTTCTTCAACAATCTGTCTCATTGAATATCATAACTGGAAGAAATCTTTATCAACTTGAAAGGTAAACAATGGTAACACTAATTTGTATTTCTTGATGACTTTTGAGCTGAAAACATTTACATTTTGAGGGGGTAAGGTCATTTTTAATTGAAGTAAAGTCAATGTCCAATGTTGTGTCAATTTCTGGTGTACAGCATAATAGTTCAGTCATACATATACATACATTTGTTTTCATATTTTTTTCATTATAGGTTACTACAAGATATTGAATATAGTTCCCTGTGCTAAACAGTAAGTCTTTCTTTACCTATTTTGTATATAGTAGTGTGTATCTATTAAACCCAAATTCCCAGTTTATCCCTCCCTCCTCCTTTGGTAACCATAAATTTGTTTTCTGTCTTTGAGTCAATTTACATGTGCCAACAGTGTAGGAGGGTTTATTTTTCTCCACACCCTCTCCAGCATTTATGATTTGTGGACTTTTGAATGATGGCTATTCTGCTTGGTGTGAGGTGACACATTGTAGTTTTGATTTGCATTTCTCTAGTAATTAACACTGTTGAGTATCTTTTCATGTGCCTATTGGCCATCTGTATATTTTCATTGGAGAAATGTCTGTTTAGGTCTTCTGCTCATTTTCTGATTGGGTTTTTTTTTTTTTTTATATTGAGCTGTATGAGCTGTTTGTGTATTTAGGAAATTTATCCCATCAGTTGAATTGTTTGTAAATATTTTCTCCCATTCTGTAGGTTGTCTTTTTGTTTTGTTTATGATTTCCTTTGCTGTGCAAAGGCTTTTATGTTTAATTAGGTCTCATTTGTTTATTTTTGCTTTTGTTTCCATGACTCCGGGAGTTAGATCCAAAAACCACTGCTGCAATTTATGTCAGAGCCTTCTGCCTATGTTTTCCTCTAGGATTCTTAGGGTATCCAGTCTTACATGTAGATCTTTAATCCAATTTGAGTTTATTTTTGCATATGTATATATGCTAGAAAATATTCTAATCTTATTCTTTTACAAGTGACTGTCCAGTTTTCCCTATACTACTTATTGAAGATTTCTCTTTCTGATATTTAATTGTTAAAGTACAGAAATGCAACAGATTTCTGTGAACTAATTTCCTATCCTGCAACTGTACTGATTTATTGATGAGCTCTAGTAGTTTTCTGGTAGCATCTTTAGGGTTTTCTATGTATAGTTTTCATGTTATCTGCAAATAGTGACAGTTTTACTTTTCTCCAACTTGGATTCCTTTTATTTCTTCTTCTTCTCTAATTGCTGGGGCTAAGACTTCCAAAAATATGCTGAATAAAAATGGCTAAAGTGGACATCTTTGTCTTACTCCTGATCTTAGAGAAAATGCTTTCAGCTTTTCCCCATTGAGTATAATGTTAGCTGTTTGTCATATATGGCCTTTATTATGTTGAGGTATGTTCCCTCTATGCTCACTTTCTGGAGAGTTTTTAGATGTTGGATTTTGAATTTTATCAAAAGCTTTTTCTGCATCTGTTGACGTGATCATTTGGTTTTTATTCTTAAGTTCATATATGTGGTGCATCACACTAATTGATTTGCAGATATTGAAAAATCCTTGCATCCCTGTGATAAATCACAATGGATTGTGGTGCATGACCCTTTTAATGTAGTGTTGGATTTGGTTCTCTAGTATTTTGTTAAGGATTATTGCATCTATGTCCATTACTGATATTGACCTATAGTTTTCTCCTTTTTTGTGTGTTGTATCTTTGTCTGGTTTTGGTATAAGGGTGATGGTTGCCTCATTGAATGAGTTTGGAAGTGTTCCTTCCTCTGTAATTTTTGGAATAGTTTCAGAAGGATAGGCATTAACTCTTCCTTAAATGTTTGATAGAATTTACCTGTGAAGCCATTTGGTCCTAGACTTTTGTTTGTTGGGAGTTTTAAAATTACTAATTCGATTTCAGTACTGGCAGTTGGCCTGTTCATATTTTCTATTTCTTCGTGTTTCAGTCTTGGGAGATCATACCTTTTTAAGAATTTGTCCATTTCTTCCCAAGTTGTCCATTTTATTGCTGCATGGTTGCTTTTAGTAGTCTCTTATGATCTTTTGTATTTCTGTGGTATTGGTTGTAACTTCTTTTTCATTTCTGATTTTATTGATTTGGGCCGTCTCCTCTTTTTCTTGATGAGTCTGGCTAAAGGTTTATCAATTCTGTTTATCTTTTCAAAGAACCAGCTTTTAGTTTCATTGATTTTTTAAAATTGTTTTAGTCTCTATTTCAGTTATTGTCTCTTTCACATTTGTTATTTTTTTCCTTCTACAAACTTTGGGTTTTATTAGTTTTTCTTTCTCTAGTTCCTTTAGGTGTAAAGTTAGGTTGTTTATTTGAGATTTTTTTCTTGTTCAGTGAGGAAATCTTGTATTGCTGTAAGTGCCCTCTTAGAACTACTTTTGCTGTGTCCCATAGATTTTTGGATCACTGTGTTTTCATTTTCACTGTCCTAGGTATTTTTTTTAAATTTTCTCTTTTATTTCTTCAGTTATCCATTGGTTATTTAGTAGCATATTGTTTAGCCTGCACGTGTTTGTGATTTTTGCACTTTTTATCTTGTACTTGATTTCTAGTCTCAAAGCATTTTGTTTGGAAAAGATACTTAATGTCTTTCAATTATCTTAAATTTATAGAGGTTTGTTTTGTAGCCCAGTATGTGATCTGTCTTGGAGAATGTTCCATGTGCACTTGAAACAAATGTGTATTCTGCTGCTTTGGTGTGGAATGCTCAGTAAATATCAATTAATTCCATTTGACCTAATGTGTTATTTAAGGCCTGTGTTCCCTTTTTGATTTTTTGTCTGGATGATCTGTCCATTCACCTACATGGAGTGCTAAAGTCCCCTACTATTATTGTGTTACTGTCAATATCTCCTTTTATATCTGATAGTATTGCCTCATATATAGAGGTGCTCCTGTGTTGGATGCATACATATTTACAATTACTATACCTTCCTCTTGGATTGATCCCTTGATCATTATGTTGTATCCTTCTTTGTCTCTTTGAACAGTCTTTGTTTTAAAGTGTACTTTTTCTGGTATAAGTATTGCTGCTTCTACTTTCTTTTGATTTCCATTTGCATGGGATACCTTTTTCCACTCCCTCACTTTCAGTCTTATATGTGTCTCTAGATCTGAACTGAGTTTCTTGTAGGCAGCATATATATGGATCTTGTTTTTGTATTCATTCAGCCAGTCTGTGCCTTTTGGTTGGAGCATTTAGTCCATTTACAGTTAAGATAATTATCAATATATGTCTTCTTATCGCCATTTTGTTAATTGTTTTGTATTTGTTTTTCTAAATCTCTTCTCCCCTTTCTTTCTTCTTTTGTTTTTCTAGATCTCTTCTCTTGTGGTTGATAACTATCATTTCTGTTATATTTCAATTACTTTTCCTTTTTTTTATATATCTATTATAGATTTTAGATTTTTTTTGTTACCATGAGGCTTTTGTATAGCAGCCCATACATACATATATGATTGTTTTAAGTTACTGATCTCTGAATTTCAAATGCAATTTGAATACACTGAATTTGTACTCCACTCCCCTCATGACTACTGTTTTCAATATCATATTTTATATCTAAATGTTCTGTGTATCCATCAACTGCTGACTGTGGATACAGAAAAACTTACTACTTTTGGCTTTTAACCTCCCTAATAGCTTTGTGAGTGAATGATTTCCTACCTTTACTGCATGTTTGCCTTTACTGGTGACCTTTTTAATTTCATAATATTCTTGTATCTCATTTTGGCTTAATTTTTTTCACTGGGAAAAGTTCCTTTAATATTTGTTGTAAAACTAGTTTGGTGGTGCTGAATTCTTTTAGCTTTGCTTATTTATAAATCTTTTGATTTCTCTGTCAATTCGGAATAACAGCCTTGCTGGGAAGAGTGTTCTTGGTTGTATTCTTGGTTCCCTTTCATCACTTTAAATATATCATGCCATTCCCTTTTGGCCTGCAGAGTTTGTGCTGAAAAATCAACTGATAGCCTTATGGAAGTTCCCTAATATATTATTTGTTGCTCTTCCCTTACTGCTTTTAATATTTTCTCTCTCTCTCTCTCTCTTTTTTTTTTTTTTTTTTTTTTTGGTCATTTTGATTATAACGTGTCTTGATGTATTCCTCTTTGGGTTAATCCTGTAAGAGATGCTGTGCTTCCTGGACTTGACTGACTGTTTCCTTTCTAAGGGTAGGGAGGTTTTCACCTATTATCTTTTCAAATATTTTCTTGAGTCCTTTCTCTCTCTCTTTTCCTTCTGCAATCCCTATTATACAAATATTAATGTGCTTGATGTTGTCCCAAAGGTCTCTTAAACATTTCTTTTCATTCTTTTTTCTTTGTTTCTGTTCTGCAGTAGTGATTTCCACTACACTGTCTTCCAGCTCACTGATCCATTCTTGTGCCTCATTTATTCTACTAGTGGTTCTTTCTACTGTAGTTTCCATTTCAGTTATTGTATTCTTCATCTCTATTTGGTTGTTCTTTATATTTTAAACTCTCTGTTAAAAACTTCTAACTTCTTACTCTGTGTACCCATTCTCTTCCTAAGTTCTTTGATCATCTCTACTCTGAACTCTTTCTCTGAACTCTTTCTCAGGTATATTGCCCATCTTGGGTAGATTGCCTATTTATTCTGTTCTTCTGATGGGGTTTTATCTTGCTCCTTCATTTGGAACATATTCCTCTGCCACCTCATTGTGTCTAAGTTGCTATTTGTATTTTTATGTATGTGGTAGGTTAGTTACATTTCTCAACTTTGGAAAAATGTGTTCACCTTCAAGACTAAAGTCCCTACTTCCCCCAGTCCTGTGGGGTTCCTGCAATTAAGCCTTGCTGGCCTTCAAAAACAAATGCTCTGGGGACTTGTCTTCCCAGTGCTGGACCCCCAGGCTGTGGACCCTGATGGAGGCGCCAAACTCTCACTCTTGTAGGTGAGCTTCTGCAGTATAATTATTCTTCAGTTTGTGGGTCACCTACCCGGGCAGTATGGGATTTGATTATCTTAGGAGTTCACACCCTCCTGCTTATCTCCTTCTGTTTTCTTCTTTATGTCTTTCATTGTGAAACATCTTTTCTGTTAGGATCCAGTCTTTGTCATCAATAGTTGTTCTATAGTTAGTTGTCATTTTGGTGTGCTTATGAGAGGAGGTGAGCTCAGGGTCTCTCTACTCTTCTATCTTAACCACTCTTCTTACTCTCTTGGATTTTTACCTTGTGCTCTTGACTGCTTTCTCTCAATTTCTTTCATGGAAGTCTTCTTCTAAGAAGTTATAAAGCCCTGGTGTTGCCCCAGGGCTCTGTTCTTGTTTGCCTTTCTCATTTTAGAACATATCCCTAAGTGGTTTATCTTACACAAACCATGTAGGGGTAATCCACAAATACGTGTTTACAGCCCTAGCCTTACTGATGCTGCATGTTTAAGACTGAACTCAAAAACAGGAGAAAGGTTACTGTGGACCAGCAATGAAATAGAAATTAAAAATGGAGACAACAATTGGTGAAACTGGCTTGTTGGTACCTGAGTCTAAATAAAGCTGTGGTGACTGGGAATTGATTTTCTATGGGGCAAAAAGAACTAAAAATGCATGCTTCAAAGCAGGGAACTGAAACTTGACTCCTTAATTGAAACTTGTACTAGATTGGGGGTTCCCCTCTAGAGTGAAATGATTTCCAGAGATAAGAAACATGAAAAACTGCAGATCTAGGGAAGAAATACAACCTCAAGAACAGGTACTGAGCTAGCCACCTGCTAACTCTATGACCACATTTACAGCATCTCCAATTCACTCAAGTCAGTAAGTCCAAACTTCCAATAAAATATCTGGGCCTCTATTAAAGCCTCAAGTAAGTGGCCAATGTAAAACTGCTAGATGGGTAGGAATGAGCATAGAGGGAAATGGAGAAAAATTAAACAATACACTCCCATTCATACTGAGTCTTAAAACTAAATTCCAGAGGTTTTTTTTGAGGGGGGGGAATCTCATATTTAGGAATAAAGCTAATTAAAATTAATGGTTATAATAAAAATGTTACCTCAGATAAAATTATCAAACAACTATTTGTGTATTTGGGGTGTTCAAAAAATGAAATGAAGACACAACACTTCCATTTAAATGAGAGGAAGGTACTAAGAAACAAAAGTTTGCAACAAGAATATAAGAAAAATGACCAACTTAGAAAAATTAATTTGATCATTAAAATTAAAAATGCAATTGAAGAGATAAACAGTAGACTATAGATAATCAAAGAATGGATTAATGCATTCAGAAACACTAATGGACTATCATAGAGGACTTGTCCAGAATCCTGTGAGGGAAACAAAATATTGAAAAGTACAAAAGAGAAATTAAGAGAAGAGGAGACTAGATGAAAAGTTTCCAAAAACTTTAAGTACCAAAACAAGTGATTGAAAAGAATAGCTAATAAAAAAGTCATGAGTTTGTAGCTGAATAGAAGAATCTGTGTACCCAGAAGTATAAAAAAAAAATAAATAATTCATTCACATCTAGACATATCATGATTTAACAGCTTCAGTGATGAATAAATAATCCAAAAAGCTGTTAAAAAGATATTACTATTATGTTGACAACAGACTTTTCATTGACAGTAATATGTTCCAGATAATAATGGAATATGTTCAAAGTGCTGAGGGAAAATAACTTCCAATATAAAATGCAGTACCCAACTAAACAATCATACTATTATTCAAGTGTGATGGCAAAATACAGACTTTTCACTCAGAAAAAGTTTAACAGAATTTATTATTCTCAAAATTATAATAAAACAACTATTAAAGTTCATGCTTTAACAATAAGACAGTGTATTATTAGTCAGGGTTCTCTGGAGAAAGAGAATCAATAGGAGATAGATAGATATATAGATAGATATATAGATAGATAGATAGATAGATAGATAGATAGATAGATAGATAGATAGATAGAATGAGGGTTGGCTCACATGATTATGGAGACTGGGAATTCCCATGAATTGTAGTCTGCAGGGTAAAAGGCTAGGAAAGCTAGTAGTGCAGTTCCAATCAAAACTTGAGAGTCTAATAACTAGAGAAGTTAATGGTATAAGTCTCAGTCCAAGTCCAAATGCTTAAGACTCAAGAGCACCAGTATTTGAAGGCAGAAGAAGATGGATTTCTCAGCTCAAGAAGAGAGCAAATTTGCCTTTCCTTCATCTTTCTGTTCTATTCAGGATCTCAACACATTGGTTGATGCCCACTCACATTGGTGAGGGCAATATTATTTATTCAGTCTACAGATTCAAATGTTAATTTCTTCTAGAAATTCCCCTGCAACCACACCAGAAGTACTGTTTTACTATCTATCTGGGCACCTCTTTACCCAATGAAATTTACACATTAAACATCATAGATGGTGAACTTAGAGTGAAGGTGGGACATAAAAATTTCTGAATTGAACTCTAATTTGATAACATGTAGATCAAGATGGCATAGTAAGAGAATGTAAAACTCACCCCTACAACACATCAAAAATGCATCTACTTGTATGTTCACTGAACAGTTCTCACTGAAAACTGCCTGGAAAGAGGCAGAAGAACTGCTATACAGCCAAGGCTGAAAGAAAAATAGAAATGTAATTAGGTAGAAAGTAAGAGAAGAAAAGCACTTGGGTTGGGACCTGTGCCTCTGGGAGGGGACTCAGAGGAAAAGGGAGACTGCATGAGTGGACACGTGCCTTGGGGAGTGAGCACATCAAGCCACAGACTGGGTGCCTCAGTCCTATACAGAGGAGACAAGGCTGTCTATCTGGCTGGAGAATTGCTGGAACAAGTAGAAAGTCTGCAGAAGGCTGGACTCCACTCATAAGGAGCATGCAGGCACTGGCTAGCCCCAGAAGTAAGGCAAAGAGATGGCTGCTTTAGGACTTTGCAGGTTTCCTGCATCTCCCTTGCTGTGTGCCCTAGCCTAAGCTGAAATGAATGCTCTGGCCCTGGTCACTCCATGCCAGTGTGTCCCTGGTCACTCCATGCCAGTGTGTCCCTGGATCTGGAGTGGCAAGACCCAGGGGAAACACTCAACCTTGAGACACAGAAGCCACCTAGTCCTGGGGCAGAGCCTGGGTGCAGCTGCAGCAGCCACCGTTGGTGCCTACTCAAGCAGTGCCCCAGAAGCAGCTCATTTTCAGACAGAAGCTCCTCTACCACAGCTAACTCACCTCATACATACAGAGAAGTCATATGGGCCATGCTTCCCCTATAGGGCGGTTCTATAACAGGGTGGGATTGTGGAGGCTGGGACAGTGATCAGCTATGAGAAAGAAAGAGATCTTGCCCTTGAGGCAGGATAGAAAGAGATCTGGTATAGAGACCTCTGGGTTTCCCATGACTGCCTGTTCATGTACCACAGCATTAGCTTGTGTTAGCTCTTGCGCCACTCATGCCATAGTGTGGCACTGGATCTGGAGCAGCCATGAAGGGGTAAACACTTAACTATGGGCTGTGTCTGAGAGGAGACACAGACACCAATACAAGTAGTGCATGTGACCTCTGCATGCGAATGGGCCCCGCTTCCTTCAACATTCCCCTGTTGTGGGACAAAGGTCCTGGGGTGGGGAGAAGGAAGTCACACACTTACAGTGAACAGAGTCAGCTCAAGCCCAACACTCAGAATTACTGCTCCAGCAACTTGGGGTCATATGTCACCCTGACAGGGCAATGACAGCCACTGAGCAGAGAGAAAGTCTTGCTCCACACCAGGTGCTAACCCTAGACCATCCATCTCCAGCTCCACTCCCTACCAAGGTGATAGCTGCTAGAAAAGATGAGGAAAACTTTGGCTGACATCTACATCAAACCAGCTTTTCCACTAAAGGCATTGGGCACATGAAGTATGCACAGCGATGCTCCCACATAAAAGTAACTCTTTTAGACCTGCATTAGGTAACTGTTTCACTTAAATTCATAGAGGCAGAGAAAGTTAAGTAAAATGAAAAGGCATAGAAACTACTCTCAACTGAGAGAGCAAGAGAAAAGCCCCTGAAAAAAATAAATAATGAAACAGAAATAAAAATTTACCAGAGAAAGAATTCAAAATGTTGGTAAATAAAATTGTTACTTAAATCAGTAAAAAATGTTAAAAAAAATTGTTACCTGAATTAAGAAAAACAATTGATCAAATGAAATAAACTTTAAAACAAAGGTTATAAAAAAGACAAAGATGTGCATTATATAATGATAAAGGAATCAATAGGAGAAGTAGACCTTACACTCATTAACATATTTGCACCCAATACAGGAGCACCTAAATATATAAAGCAAATACTAACAGACATAAGGAGAGAAACTGACAATACAATAGTAGTAAGGAGCTTTAACACCACACTTACATCAATGGACAGATTATCCAGACAGAATATCAATAAGGAAATAGTGTTCTTAAATGCCACAGTAGACCAGTTGAACTTAATAGATAACTACAGGACATTACATAGAAAACATCAGACTTGACATTCTTTTGAAATGTACATGTAATGTTCACCAGGATAAATCACATGCTAGTCCACAAAACAAGTCTCAACAAATTTAAGAGGATAGAAAGTATATCAAGCATCTTTTTTTCTGACCACAATGGTATGATACTAGAAATCAACTGCAGAGAGAAATATGGGAAAAGAACAAATGTAGAGACTAAATGATACACTACTAAAAAATCAATAGGTCAATGAAGATATCAAAGAGGAGATCAGAAAATACCTTGAGACAAATGAAAACATAACACTCCAAAATCCATGGAATGCAGCACAAGCATTTCTCAGAGGGAAGTTCATAGCAATACAGGCCTTCCTTGAGAAACAAACAAACAAAAAAATCTGAAATAAACAACCTAAGCTACCACTTAAAAGAATTAGAAAAAGAAGAACAAGTTTAGCCTCAAGTTAGCAGAAGGAAGGAAAACATAAAGATCAGAGAGGAAATAACAAAATAGAGGTTAAAAAATAGAAAAGGTCAACAAAACCAAGAGCTGGTTTTTGAAAAGATTAATGAAACTGAATAACTTTTATCAGGCTTACCAAGAAGAAAAGAGAGAGAATCCAAATAAAATAAATAAAAGAAGAAAAATAACAATTGAAACCACAGAGATACAAAAAATGGTAAGAGAATACTATGAAGAGTTACATGCCAACAAATTGGCCAACATAGTAAAAATGGACAAATTTCTGGAAACATACAACCTACCAAAACTGAATTAAGAAAAAACAGAATTTGAACAGACCTATCACAAGTAGTGACATTTAATTTGTAATCAAAAATAAAAAAACTTCCAGCAAAAAAAATTCTAAGACTAGATGGCTTCACAGGGGGATTCTACCAAATATATAAAGATATCTATCTTCTTAAACTAGTACAGAAAAATGAAGAGGACAAAACATTGTCAAATTCATTTTACGAGGCCATAATTACCTGATTTCAAAACCAGACAGACCACAAAAAAAAGAAAATTACAGCCCAATACCTTTGATGAATATAGATATAAGAAAATAAATTAAACAATATATAAAAATGATCATACACCACAATTAAGTTGTATTTATTTCAGAGGCACAGGAATGGTTCGACATTCTCAAGTCAATCAAGGTGATACACCACAGTAACAAAACAAAGGATGACAATCTCATGATCATCTCAATAGATGCAGGAAAAGCATTTGATAAAATTCAACATTCATTTATGATAAATAATCTCATCAAAGTGGTTACAGAGGGAACATATCTTGACCAAATAAAGGCCATTTATGACAAATTTATGGGCAACATCATACTCAATGGTGAAAAGCTGAAATTCTTCCCACTAAATTCAGAAACAAAACAAGGATGTGCACTCTCACTACATCTATTTACATAAGTAATGGAAGTCCTAACCACAGCAATCAGAGAAGGAAAAGAAATAAAAGTCATCCAAACAGAAAGGGAAAAAATAAAATTATCACTATTTGCAGATGACATGATACTTTATATGGAAAACCCTGTCTCCACCTGAAAACTATTATAACTATTCAGCAAAGTTGCAGGATAGAAAGTTAATATATAAATATCAGTTGCTTTTCTATACACTAATACTAAACTGTCAAAAAGAGAAAGTTAAAAAAACATTTAAAATTGCATCAAAATGTATAAAATACTTAGGAATAAACTTATCCAAGGAGGTAAAAGACATATACTCTGAAAATTATAAAACATTGATGAAGGAAAGTAAAGATCATAGAAAAAAATGGAATGATATCTCATGCTCTTAGAAGAATTAATATTGTTACAATGGTCATACTACCCAAAACAATCTATGGACTTAATGCAACTCCCTATCAAAATATCCATGACATTTTCTACAGAACTAGAACAAATTATCCTAAAATTCATATGAAACCACAAAAGCCCCAAATTGCCAAAGAAATCTTGAGAAAAAAGAAAACAGAAAAGCTGAAGGTATTGTTGTCTTTCCAGACTTCAGACTATACTACAAAGCTACAGTAATCAAAGCAGCATGGTTTTGGCACAAAAACTGACACATAGATCAGTGGAACAAGATAGCCCAGAAATAAACCCATGCACTTATGTTTAATTAATCTAAGAAAAACAAGGCAAGAATATACAAAGGAGAAATGACTGTATCTTCAACAAGTAGTGATGGGAAAACTGGACAGCTACATGTAAAATAATGAGATTAGAACATTACCTCACACTATATTCAAAAATAATCTCAAGGTAGGTTAAAGACCTAAATGTAAGATCTGAAATCATAAAACTCTTAGAAAAGCACATAGGTAGATCAACATTTGACATAAATTCTAGCAGTATTTTTTTGTTCCCATCTCACAGGCAGAAGAAACAAAATAACAACTGAAACCACAGAGATATAAATAATGGTGAGAGTACTATGAATGCAAATCTCTATGAAAATACCTATGACTTTTTAATGTATTTTAAAAGTAAACAACTGGGACCTAATTAAACTCAAAAGCTTTTGCACAACTAAGGAAACCATCAACAAAACAAAAATACCACCTACTAAGTGGGAGAAAATATTTGCAAATGATAAAAATGCAGAAACAGCATGTACAACTCAATATCAAAAAACAAAACAAAACAACAACCCTGTCAAAAAATGGGCAGAAGACCTGATAGATATTTTTCAAAGAAGACATACACATGGGTAATAGGCACACAAAAAGATGCTCAACATCACTAATTATTAGAGAAATGCAAATCAGAACAACAATGAGAGAGCATCTCACACCTGTCAGAATGGCTATCATCAAAAAGTCTACAAATAACAAATATTAGAGAGGATATGGAGAAAAAAGAACCTTTTTACACTCTTGGTAGGAATGTAAATTATTGTGTCCACTATGAATCCACAGTACATAGATTCCTTAAAAAACTAGAAATAGTAATGCCATATGATCCAACAGTTACATTCCTGGATATATATCCATAAAAAATGGAAATACTAATTCAAAAAGATACATGAACCTCAATGTTCATGTCAGCACTATTTACAATAGCCACAATAGGGAAGCAACCTAAATGCCCACCAAGATATGAATAGATAAAGAATAAGTAGAAGGTGTACATGGACTATTACTCATCCATAATAAAGAATGAAATTCTGCTATTTCCAGCAAGATAGATGTATCTAGAAAATATTATGCTTAGTGAAATAGGTTGGACAGAGAAGGACAAATACTATGTGATATCATTTATATGTGAACCTAAAATGAATAAAAGTGAATGTATATGCAAAAGAAAAAGAACTCACAGATGTAGAAAACAAACTCATGGTCACCAAAGGGGAGAGGGAATGGAGGAGGGGAAAATCAGGGATATGAATTAAAAGATACAAACTTCTATGTACAAAATAGATAAGCAGCAGAATATATTTTGTTTTATTTAAATTGAAATATAGTCAGTTTACTATGTGTACAATGTGTTAATTTCTGGTGTGCAGATAATTGATTTAGTTTTTATATATACACACACACACACACATATATACACACATACACACACACACACACACACACACATATATATATATATATTCCCTTTCATATTCTTTTCCATTATAGGCTATTACAAGGTATAGGATATATTTTATAGCACAGGGAATTATGACCATTATCTTGTAATAACTTTTAACACAGTATACTTTGTAAGAATACTGAATCATTATGTTCTACACTTGAAACTAATATAATATTTAAATCAACAATACTTCAATTTAAGAAAAAAACAAAAAGCAGTTTACTAACATGTCATGTTACATTTACTTGAATATTTATTTAAAAAATACAAGTACTTTTTTACTTTTTAAAAGGTAAAATGAGAACTAAAAACAACACGATTGTATGAGAGAAGGCATTCAATGAGTAGTAACAGCATTCTAAGGAAACTCTCAGGATGAAGGAAAAAACTGAAAAACAGTAGTTCTGGTAGAAAAATGTATGGTTTGTAAATTTTGTAAATGTACTGCCTATCAGCAATGTGTTCTTTTGATTGCTGAGTATTTATCTCATTGTACTGGATATATCATGCTTTGCTTTCTCAGTCACCAGTTGCTAGGTATTTGAGTTATTTTTAATTGTTTTGCTGTTATGAATAATGCTGCTCTATGAACATTTATGTACAAGCCTTTGTGTGGACATGTGCTTTCATTTCTCTTGAGTATATAAACATAAGAGTGAATTTCTGGGCTATGGTAAATTTTTGCTTAAGTTTTCAAGAAGCTGCTAAACTGTTTTCTTAAAGAATGTGCCATTTTACATTATCTCTAGTCATGCACTAGAATTTTAGTTCTTCACATTGTCACCACCCCACTTATTGTCTGTTTTTTTAAAGTCATTTTAGTAGGTCTAAAGTTATATCTCATGACTTTATTAATTACTTATTTATTTATTTTAAAATATGCCCTTTCAAACTATTAAAATCTTTGAGAAACTAGCTGTGACCCCTCCCTAGGTCTCTGGACTCCTAAATCTATAATCTACTGTGTACTGTTATTTAAAAATAATATCATAAATGAACATAATAAATGAATTAGCCATAATTCTTTCATTGATTCATCCATTCATTGATTCATTCATTCAACAATGATTAAGTGAATACCTACAATAGATCAGGCAAAGTTCTAGGATAAAATGATGAATTACTATGATTCTTGCCCTCAAAGACTTGTTTAACCTAATTGGAAACATGGACATAGATAGTTAGAGTTACAATACAATGTAATAGATGCAAAGAAAGTACAAAACATTATACAAGTTCTGGTCTAGTTAATCTTAATGTGTCAAGGCCTTTAAGTTTCTATACACATCTTTCTCATATGCTCAAGGTTGATTTCTAACAGTAAGGGAATTAGGTTGGAATGAGATAGCAGCTGACTATTGTAGGCTTCATATTTCACATTACTTTAGTCCATTATCAGGGCTGCTATCTAGTTCAGAACTTGATATGCTGAAAACACCCTAGTTTCTGTTCTTGAATCTTAAAGTAGAAAGATCAGATACTATTTCCATTAGTTGTCCATCTAAGGATACCATATAGGCTATTCCCTTGATAGATTTAGTTTCACCACTGTACACTGAGTTTTTCTTAAGTAGGAAGCAGCTGGAATGAAAAGAGTTGAATTACAAGATTCTGAGAACAGTAACACTTATGAGCAATTTGGAGCAGGTAAATGGGGGGTATAACTAAAAGTAGGCTTTCCTAGGATGTTCTTGTGACTTTCTCTCTTACTGTATGCCTACACACAACCACCACTGCTTTCTGCATCCAATAAATGACTAACTTGCACAAAATCCATCTACAGATTTAAAATATTAATAAAAAGACAGTATTCTTGTGATTGATAGGAGTTAACTAAAGTATTTCAGGTGGACATTTAGACATCTTATAAATATCCCTAGGGAAGAAATTCTACAACCTGTTCTATATTGTTCAGAAGTCCTGAAGTCTATGATTTAACATGGAAAATAAACTAGAAAGTTGAATAATTTATATAACTCATTTTAAAAACACATATGACTTAATTAGTTGAATTTTCTAGAGTATAATAGATATGCATTTAAAAATTTTGTGCAGCATGCCATAAAATTATATTTTGTTTGTTAATTCTGTCAATTCACAAGCACTTATTAGGTATGGTGCTATATTGGGCAATATGTTAATTACTGTAGGTACAGTGATAAGAGAGAGATGATTCTTATCTTAAAGGAACAGAATCATTGAAGAGACATATCTGTAAATAGAATTACCACACAACATAATAAGCATAGAAAAAAAGATAAATTCATTATTGGCACAGGAGTGAGGCAGTTATAGGGAAGACTTCTAAAGGAGAGGGTGCTTGAGTTATGCCTTAAATAGTTACTGCTCACTGTGTGGTTTACAGACCAGAGGTATTTGCATCATCTGGGAGGCTGGTAGAACTGTAGAACTTCAGACCCTGCTCTGTGTATATCAAATCAGAATCCGCATTTTAATAATATCTTCTGGTGATTTGTATGACATTAAAGTTTGAGAAGTGTTACCTTAAATTATCCTCAGGAATTCTCAGGTGGATTGGAGGAAAGAAAGAACATTCTTTGAAAGTGGGAACAATATGTGTAAAGGGAATATATTTGGTAGAGAAGTCCTGTAATACTAGATTCTGAGGCAAGGATTTGCATACAAGCAATTTATTTGGGAGGAAGCATTGGTGGGCAAGTGGGAATGAGACGAGGAAGGTAATAATGAACACAAAGAGTATTTTTCCTAACAGGTTACTTCTGTGAGTAGCTAGGGCTCAATCCCTAGGGAAAACCTTGGGAAACAGTGTAGAATATGGCTTGGAGGTTAAACACCAATTTCAATTATTTGGTAGTTGAGATCTTCTTCTAGGCAATGTTAATTCTTCAGAATTTTAGGCTTTCCACAGATGTGGGCCCTATGGATTTTGGTCAACAGAGAAAGCCTTCAGGCAAAGAATTGTAGGTACAAACCAGCAGTTTGATATTCACAGAAATGATGAGTGCAGAGGGGATACTGCTGGGCATCAATGGTGTTGCTATGAGAATCAAACCATGAAACAGCACTACAGGGCTTTCCCCAGGAATTTCTGGTTATTCATCATTCTGGGTGTACAGGAAGTGAGTGTGTAAGTATCAGGATCCTAGATACATAGGAGCTGAATCATAAAGGGCCTTGTGAGGAAGATGTGCTAAGGAAGCTGAGATTCACTTTGTGTGCCACTACATATTTCAAAAATGGAGTATCATAATAGAAATTTCATTTTTGGAAAAATTGTTTTGGAGGCACTTGAGAGGATAGATGGAGTCAGTGATAACGAAGGCAGAAGACCAGTAAGAATTAAGTAATCTTAGATACAGCTTCTGTAGCTAGGGTATCACTGTTAACACACCTGATGAATCAATATCTCTATCAGGCTTCTACTGTGTTCGTAGCATTTTTTCAAGTAGCAAAATACAAAGTTATCATGGTGCTTTTCTTTCTTTTTCTTTAGTGTTAAAATAAAGAATAAGTTAGAAGCTTATGTATGTATTGTATTCAAACTGAAGACCAGTCAATGTATTAGTGCCATTGCTGACTATTATTAAGTGTTCGTATGTTCAAATTCAACATGGATTTGTACATTGCATAGGTCTTCAATGCCCTACCTGCCTATTGTCATTCTTTTTTTTTTTTTAATAGAACAAGTAGTTCTTCTGAGAGCACAGGACACTAATTAAACTAATAATTTTATTTTTTTAATCAGAAGAACTTTGTCAGTCCCCAATTAATCTTGATATTTGACCCCCTCATAGATACTAGTCACATTTTATTTATAATCATTGCCACATCTCCTATAATAAGGATTTCTTAGTTTTTGCTATACTCACTCACATCAATGTGTTGCCTAAAATTTCTCTTAGCTAAGATAGGTAGAATACTTTTTTTCTTAAGCCAGAGGAATGCTGATTTGTGTCCTAATCCTTCTGAGATTAATAAAAAAAATCTGTGCTGTTAAACATGAAAGAAATACTTTCTATGCCAACTCAAAACCCTCATTTTAATGTTGTGGTTGCCTGGACAATGTTATGTATCTAAAATGTCATGTTTTCAGACTTTGTTTCAGTCCCTGAAGTGTACTGAATGTCTCATTCTGTATTCTCCATTACTGACCTCATTATGAAGACTTGATGTTGATTAAAGTAGTCATTGACTTTATGAAGCCAAACTCCTTTTTTTACCTTAATATCAGCTGAGATTAACTTTTACCCCTAATTCTTAATTTGCATCCTTTACAGTTTTGTAATTTGGGGAAAAGAATAAGTATCTGTGATAGCTTTACCTTTTATAAAGAGAAGAAAAATAGTCTGGATATTGATGAAAGGATCTGGAATAGTGGTCCTTTTTTCCCACAATTCCTAAATTTCCTGTAACTTTCCACTCTCTTTCACTCAAGCCCTCCTTTACTGCAGTTACTCAGTGTTTATGCTGGAGGCATTATGGGTTAACATTACTGCTGTGAACATTTTCCATTTAATTTTAAAGTTCCAGTGTTTTGTGACATTAAGATTGTTATCAGAACTCAAAGGTCAGTGAGTCAAAGAAACTGGAGCATAACATATTTTTCTTCTACAATTTTAGAACATCATATTTATTTTGAAGACCAGGAAATCTAACCTCCTTTCTCTCTTCTCTCAATGTTGATTGAGCTTTGAAGTCTTTAATTTTTTCAGTACAATTTTTAATATTATTGGCCAGCCTTACACTTGGCAAAAAATATTTCCCCTTCTTTATTACTTTTACTGAAGTGAGTACTTTTGGACATCTGTAGGTCGACTCTTTGTCATGAACTGATAACAGTGGGGCATCTGCACTTTGAAAATAACTCTACATCAAAGGAAGTCTAATAGCAAATGTTTGGAAGGAACATGAATCCTTCAAGTCCCAGGTAGGCATTCTATAGAATCTGAGAAGCTGATCTCTCAGGAGAGGAAAAACACTATGTTCTCACCCAGTCATCCTCTACTGCTGCTCAGGACAGCACAGACATACTCTGGTGAAAGTCAGCTTTTGCCCATGTGAAGGGAGATTGGTTGAAAAATAAAACACTTTAGGGTGAAAATAGGAAAAAAGATAAATGGAAATAATTGTGAAAATGGAGTGATTTTTAAATGTTAGCAATTATAAACTAAAGATGGCCCTTTGAACTGTATATAAAATGGATTTTTTTGTATGTGGTTACTACTTTTACAGTTGAATAACCACTATTTAAATAGAATCTTCACTGAGGCAATTGATTTAAACATCTCATTTTTGGAGTCATCATTTTTTCTTGTTAAATTAAAACTCCTTAGAATGATTGCTGTAGAGTGATAGATGATCAAAGAAACCATAATAGGGAATGTACTCAGAGAAAAAAAATAAAACACTTTGATAATGTAATACTAATGAAGAATGGATGAGAATCTCTTTAATCAGCTTCAGATTTTCTCTTGTTTGAATCACAGAGTTGGCATTCAGTTGGTAAGTTTGGGATGATGTAACCTAGATGCAGTTTTCTGAAGATTTATTCTTCCCTTCACTTAGGAGAATTACAACAAGCCAATTATCCCTTTACCAATGGTATTTATTCCATTGTCATGTATACATCTTAGAAATAATGGGAGAATGCTATGATTCATGTCTGTGATGGAATTTTAGTCACCTGGTTTTAAGATTGCCCATTAGTGTAGACACTGCTGGCGTCACACTCACAAGGAGCCCTAGTTCCTTGTGAAGACTCGTTGTGAGAGTTTGCCATTGTTACCCCAGCATTACTCAAAGTTCTTGTTTTTGTGAAGCAGTGTAAAGCAGAATTGAATTCTTAAATAACTAGACATACTACATAAAAGATGATTACTCTTGTTGAAAGACTCCTAGAAGCTTTATCAAATTTTTAGTTAAAAAATCTCAGAAGCCCTTGTTTTGGCTGTTTGAACTAAGTCATTTCTTTTGGGAATATTAATGACTTCATGGTAGAAGGAGAAAAATGAGGCACTTGCTTGCCTGATTATGGAAGAAACATTATGTTTGAGAATGAGAACCCAAAGGTAATTACCTCTCTTGAGGAGAAAAGGGATATGGCTCTTCGGCACATTCCACAAACCAATTAATTATCTTAGCAAAACAAATTACCTTAGAAATGCTACTTTACATGAAATACATAAGCTCAGATTTCGGAGACAAATTTTGTCTTAACTTTTCTGTTTCTGCTTCCCTACTATCTACTCCCATGAGTTTCTCACGTGTAAACAAGAAAATACTTCTTAGACTATTAGCTTGGCATTAGCATGGGTTATGGAAAATCCAGTGATCCAATAATAGTGTGCAATACTATGTGTGTTAATACTCTCAGGACACACAGTAGAGCTGACTGAGGGTTGGATCCAACAGCATACCTGACCTTCAGTGAGTCATCTAGTCATGCTTTGTTGGTTTCCTCATCTATAAATTGTTGATGGTGATAGTATCTACCTTGCTGACATTCTACAAATATTACTGAAATGGTAGTTGGTTAGCACTTTGAAGGAATGTGCTATTTAAAAAAATACACTTATTGTCATCTCTTCAGGGCATAGAATTCTCCTCACAGTCAGGAGCTGTTGTACTGTACAATGTGTCCTTGAAGCTTTGAAAGAAGAATGTGGAATCCTGGAGGAGGGCTCAAGTTCAAGTATTTAAACCGTGACAGGATAATGTACTGATTTGTAGGTGGGGAATACCACTTTGTATCTGGCAATGGCCACCCACAAATAAAAAGAAATTAAAATGAGTAAGTTATAGCCCCATCATAACCAAACAAAAATTTTTGAAAATTAGTCCAGAAAAGAGCACATATGCAGTCTGTTGAAGGGAATGATTAATTACCCACCCTAACCCTTAACATGTCTTAATTAATACACTAGAAGTGTGCCTAGGTTACTTTCCTATAGTCTACTTAGAGTCAACTCACATTTATGGCCACCAGATACTCAAGGGTTTTCATTAGGCACCATCTTCAAAATTAATAGGCCTCTAGTTTGAATAAGAAATAGGAAACGATGGCTATAAATTAGTGTTATTTCAGTTTTAGTTTCTCTCCAAGATGCTGATGTGTTAAATATTATTTAAGAGTAGACAGTGGGGGCATGGAAAGATTATGCTCCAATTCTGTGACCAATCTGCCTGAAATTCTGCAGCAATGAAAACAGTCATTTTCTTAGAATCCCACAGCCAAAGACCCTCTTTAATAAAATTTCTGCTCATGGGAATAAAATCTTTCTTTTAAAGAAAGTACAATGAACAGAAATAATAGGTCAACATAAAGTGTACTTCAATGACAAGAAATGGTCACTGATAGTCACAAATTGCAACCTCCATTTTCCATTAACAAGTGCACTTTCAGTTTTGAAGCCATTAGTTGTCCATATTCCAGGAATTTTACACCTGTAAAAAGAAAGTATAGAGCCATCTGCCTATGGCAGTTTTAAATAGAATAATAACCTTAGTTCCGTCATTATCAAATCTCGAAGACAGTGGTGCCTAATAATATAATCATCTATTTATGGATTTTCAGAAGTGGTATGCCTTAGTTTATTGTTGTAATTGGCTTGATGTATATTATTTGTCAAATAAATTAAGGAGCAATTCTTATCAAAGTGTCTGCTGGGTCAGTTTAAGGTTTGAATGTAGACCAAGTTGCCCAAGACAACTTTTTTTCTCTCTTCTCTCTCCCTTTTATTTTTATTTATTTATTTTTCCCTTTTAGAATCATTCTCTAGTTTCAAAAATGCTGTTTGGAGCTCAGAAATTCTCCCTTTAAGAAAAGTCTTACAGTAATGTTTTACACAGTCAGTGCTTCAGCTATTCATACCATAACTCTTAACAATCATCTTTCCCACTGTAACCTGTATATATATGGATATATATACAGTCATAAATATGAGTGTGTGTATATATGTATGAGTCTACAGATAAAATGTGAGTCAATAAAATGACAAAAACATACACATTTCTTACCCTAAATGGGCAATTCAGGCCATTATTAGATCTTCAATCACTTAGAATTTATGCTTTTTGGTAGAAAAAGTGAAAGAACAGAAGGCTCTGAAATTGCTCAGCTGTCTGGGTTGACCTGGGAGGCACAGGATTGGGAGTTTGGATACCCCAAAATCTGTGTGTGTGTGTGTGTGTGTGTGTGTGTGTGTGTGTGTGTGTGTGTGTTGTGGTCACTTAGTGGCTTAGAAAACTGTCAGTGCTTACAAGTAACTCCTAAGAACTGTTAACTGATAGCAGTTTGGTATGAATGTGCTCTTAATGGCAGAATTGTTGACACTTGCTTGACTTTTTTTTTTTTTTTTGAGAACCATTTACTCATTTTATTTTTTATTTTTTAATATATTTTTTGAAGTATAGTCAGTTTACAATGTTGTGTCAATTTCTAGTGTATAGCACAATACTTCAGTCATATAGGAACATATGTATATATTTGTTTTTGTATTCTTTTTACCATAAGTTACAAGATTTTGAATATGGTTCCATGTGCTATACAGTATAAACTTGTTGTTTATCTATTTTATACATATTCATTAGTATCTGCAAATCTTTAACTTTCAATTTACCCCTTCCCATCTCCTTCTTCACTATTAACCACAAATTTGTTTTCTATGTCTGTGAGTCTATTTCTGTTTTGCAGATAAGTTCATTTGCCTTTTTAAAAATTGAGTTATAGTCAGTTTACAATGCTGTGTCAATTTCTGGTGTACAGTACAATTCTTCAGTCATACATGAATATACATATACTCATTTTCATATTTTTTTCACTGTGAGTTACTATAAGGTATTGAATATATTTCCCCATGCTATACAGTTTAAATTTGTTTACTTATTTTATAAATACCCATCAGTATCTGCAAATCTTGAACTCCCAGTTTACCCCTTCCCACTTGCCTCCCCTCTGGCAACCACAAGTCTGTATTCTATGTCTGTGAGTCTGTTTCTGTTTTGTATATAAGTTCATTTGTCTTTTTTTTTAATTCCACATATGAATGATATATGGTATTTTTCTTTCGCTTTCTGGCTTACTTCACTTAGAATGACATTCTCCAGGAACATCCATGTTCCTGCAAATGGCATTATGTTATCATTTTTATGGCAGTGTAGTATTCCATTGTATAAATATACCACTTCTTCTTTATCCAGTTAACTGTTGATGGACATTTAGGTTGTCATGTCTTGGCTATTGTAAATAGTGCTGCTATGAACATTGGGGTGTAGGTGTCTTTTTGAAGTAGGGTTCCTTCTGGATATAAGCCCAGGAGTGGGATTGCTGGGTCATATGGTAAGTCTATTCCTAGTCATTTGAGGAATCTCCATATTGTTTTCCACAGTGGCTGCACCAAACTGCATTGCCACCAACAGTGTAGAAGGGTTCCCTTTTCTCCGCACTCTCTCCAGCATTTATCATTTGTGGACTTTTGAATGATGGCAATTCTGACTGGTGTGAGGTGATACCTCATTTTAGTTTTGATTCACACTTCTCTGATAATTAGTGATACTGAGCATTTTTTCACATGCCTATTGGCCATTCATATGTCTTCACTGGAGAATTGCTTGTTTAGGTCTTATGCCCATCTTCACCTGCTTGACTTTTTAAGTAAACCCAGAAAATGAATTTTAAAAATCTGGTGAGTCAGAAGTGGGTGGAAAATGTTATTGCTGTGCTAGAAGTATGCATTTTTATAGGCAAAGGGCTTTTATGTATTTGCCTGGGTTATTTAATAACAATATATTTGGGTTTATAGAGATCATTTATTTATGCTTCTCTGTCTAGAGGTGGAATACTCCATCATATTATATAAACACTGAACAAAATTTGCATGCTACTGTTTTATACTTTTGCAATTTACACACTAAATTAGGAGAAATCTTCATATTAAATGCACCAAGAGATTATTTTGAAGGCTAGCTTTCACATAAGTTAAGACTTAACAGCATACTTTAAAAAAAAAAAAAAAAGAAAAGAAAAACTGTCCCCTTTCCACTCTTCTCCCAGAAATCTGAATCAAGCCCCACTCCATGGTAAAAGTACATTTAATACCAACTAGTCCAGCTGGCAAGGCATCTTACCCTATTTAATCCACAGATACAACCCTGAATTTGAATAACTGTGGTAAACACAGGAATTTTCTAGCAGAAGGTACTGTCATTGCAACTGTAGGCAGTCATTAAATCAAAGATAATTTATGGTTCTTATCATCAAAACAAGGTGTGTGAAACTTTTTGAACTCTGCAATCAAAAAGAATTAAAACTATCCATAATTTTGAATGTTATCATCCTAAAAACTTTGAGGCTTGAGCTGGTGTCTCCATTCCCAGTCACAATGCACTACATAGTTATTATGTTAAAAAAAAAAAAGAAAGAAAATATCTCACAAGCCTTGTAGGCAGAATATAAGGAGAGAAAGTCTTAAAATACACATTTCATAAAACAGAGTCCATCCACCCACAGGACCATGAGTCCTATGGATATAATTGTCATAAAGAAATAAAAACCTTTAAAACATCTATGTGTTATGTTAGGTGCCCCATAAAGCAAAATAAATGGACATATTTCTTATTCTATAAGAAGTTAGAACCCTAAATTGGGAGTCAGAAGAATCATTACTTCCAAACATTCATTCCATCAATTATGCCAAACAGTTATTCTACCTCTCAGACCTTTTCTCAGCTGCTTTGTGAACAGAGTAGACTATATTACTCTTGTGCCTTTCAGTTCTCAGTGTCTTAAAGACAGAAGAGAGTATTTTTACATTGAAATAAAAAAGTAGTTTCAGATTTTAGAGCAACACATATAAAAATAGTAAGAATTTTTTAATGAAAGGAGGGGTAAATAAATGGAAAAAAGAGCAATAAATTCTCAACAATGGTTTTTAAAGATAAATTAAAATTGGCTACTGAAAAAGCTTTTTGAAAATTAATAAAATTCCATGTATCATAGCATTAAAAAGAATACTTAAAATATATTTTAAAAAAGAAATGCAAAACTTTAATATTGAAAAACCACAAAATATCATTGACAGAAATTAAAAAGACTTAAAAATGGAAAAATATCCCACGCTAATGGGTTGGAAGTCTTAATATGATTAACATGACAATACTTCCAATACTTTCCAAATTATTTTACTGATGCAATGCAATCTCTCGCAAAATGCCAATTAGCTTTTTAAGAAATGGGCAAGCTGACCCTAAAATTCATATGCAAATGAAGGGATATATTTGGGAGCATTATTCAAGCCACCACACCCAGCAATTCTACTCTTAGGTATATCTCCAAAAGAAATTAAAATATATGTCCACACAAAGATTTGCACACAAATGTTGATAGCCACATTTTTCATGATAGCTCTAAAGTAGAAACAATAAAATGCCCATCACTGTAGAGTATATAACAAATTGTGGTACTGTCGTATAAGAAATATTTTTGTCCATAGAATAGAATGAGATAGTGAACTTTGAAAACATTTTGCTAAGTGAAAAAGTCTTATACAAAAAGCCATATGCTATAGAATTCCATTTCTATGAATTATATAAATTCTTATAAATCTATAGAGACAGAATAGGCAAATCTATAGAGACAGAAAGGGGGTTAGTGATTTTCAGAAGCTGAGAAGAGAAAGGAATAGGGAATATCTTCTAATGGGATATCTTATCGGGGTGATTAAAGTATTCAAATTAGGTAATGTGATGAGTGTACAACTTTGTAAATATTGAAATATCACTGAATTATATACTTTAAAAAGATAAATGGATAAATTTTGTGGTAATACATGAATTAAATTTCAATAAACTGTATTAAAAAAATGCTTGAGAAAGTGTGGAGAAAATGGAACTCTCCCCCACTGTTAGTGGGAATGTAATTTGGTGCAGCCACTATGGAAAACAGTATGCAGATTCCTTTAAAAGCTAAAAATAGAGTTACCATACAATCCAGCAATTCCACTCCTGGGTATATATCTAGAGAAAACTCCAGTTCAAAAAGATACTACACCCCAATGTTCACAGCAGCACTATTTCCAAGACATGGAAGGAACCTAAATGTCCATCAACAGATGATTAAATGAAGAAGTTGTGGTGTATATACACAATGGAATACTATTCAGCCATAAAAAGTGAAATAATGCCATTTGCAGCAACATGGATGGACCTAGAGATTATCATACTAAGTGAAGTAGATAGGACAGAGAAAGACAAATGCCATATGATATTACTTACATGTGGAATCTTTAAAAAATGAGACAAGTGAACCCTATTTGCAAAACAGAAACAGACTCACAGACATAGAAAACAAACTCATTGTTACCAAATGGGAAAGGGGGTGGGAAAGTATAAATTAGGAGTTTGGGGTTAGCATTTTTGTGTAACTATAAATGTGTATTCTTTGAAAAGAAGTTTTAAAAATTATGAGTGTGTGCATGTGTGTGTGTGTGTGTGTTTCCAAAATTATTCAAAATAATTAGGATGAAAATAGCTTAGCTTGTGTGAAAGTTCTTGGTAAGATGATAGTGAAACAAACATTTCTAATAAGGCATAACATAATAAACTGTAAGAAGTTATTTTTGCCCTTCAAAAGCAAAATTTCCAATAGTGTTACATGTGTGGTAGATCTATTTCCAGAAAAGCAATATATTGTTTTAAAAAGAGACAAGACATATGCGTAGCTAATGATTAATTATAAGGGAAAATAATTTTTGTGTAACCAATAATAGTCAAAAGATACAAAAGGTTAGAAGTAAGATATGAATATATGGATGATCTAAGGGCTAACATATTAATACAGCTACTATAACCCACTAAACTGACTGAATATATTAAGTGAATACTGTTTTGGTTCTCTCATTACATAATAAAACACCCCAAAATGTAGCTAGTAGCTTACAACTACAACAATTATTTATTATCACATGATTCTGGCTCCACTGTGCAGTTCTTTTATTCCATGAATAGTTGATAGAAGCTGAAGTCAACTGAACTCTCAAATGGGCTGGGATGTCTAGAGCAGCTCACTTACTTGGCTGGCAGTTGGAGATGTACGTTGGCTGGGAATTTAGTTGGGGCTGTTGTCCAAGATGTCTCTCTTTTCCTCTATGTAGCCTTTCCCTATGTCTTGTTCTTTTCAAAATACTGTGACTCAGCTTGAATATTAAAAGTTCTAAGTAGAAGCTGAAGATCTCTCAATGCCCAGCTTTGCAAGTTATGTAGTATCTCCTTTGCTGCACTATATTTGTCAAAGGAAGTCTTCAATCTGGCCAGATTCAATTTAGAGTGGTGATGTGTGGTAGTGTCTTTTTTCAGCCAAAGTAATACATACATACAGTTTTTAAAAATCAAACACTGAGAAGGTCTTATATGAAAAGTAATGATTCTCTACATGTCCTCAACTCCCTGCACATCCAGTTTTCTCAAATTCTTTTTATTAATAATTAGCATTGACTTAACTGTTTCCTGAATCTCATATTATTCTTTTTTTGTTTTGTTTTGTTTTGTTTTGTTTATTTGTTTATTTTTCTGGGGCACATTTTCAAGTAATGTCCAGAAAGAGTGTACATGGGACATAATTTTTCAGTCTTTGATTATTTAAAAATATTTTATCCTGTAATCACACTTGGTTGATTTTTTTTGTGGTATAGAATTCTAGATTGAAAATAACATTCCTCCAGAATTTAGAAGGCATTTTTTGACACTTTTTATCACCGAGTATTACTGATAAATTGTCTAAATCCACTCGTTTTCTTGTTCTTTTGTAACTATTACCATGGATATATACAGAGTGGATTGAAATTGTGACCAGCAGATTTGCCTTGCAAAATCCTATAGAGGCCCAAGACTATCAAATTTTTATTATAATAGAATATGGGAACAAGAGATGGGGCTAAAAGGAAAGCATAATAGAAATAATAGCCTCTTTTAAAATGTCCTTTCCTGAATCCCAGAAATCTGTGAATATGTTACATTAAGTGGCTAAAGAGACTTTGCAGATATAGTTAAGCTTGTAGATTCTTAAGATAGGAAAATTATCCTGGATTGTCTGGTGAACCCAGTATAACCACAGAAGTCCTTAAAAGCAAAGAACATTCTCTGGCTTGAGTCAGAGAGATGCCACACAAGGAAAAGACAGAGATGCAAAGCAGGGAAGAGACTCAATCTGTTATGGCTGGAGGGATCCACATGGAAAGAATGAAATGGAATGCAGGTAGCTTCTAAGAGTGAAGATTTTCTTCTAGTTGATAGGCAGCAAGGACATGGAGACTTCATTCCTATAATCACATGGATCTGAATTTAGCCAACAAACTCAAATAGACAGAGCAGATTAAGCATCCAGTAGAGAACACAGCACTTCTAATATGCACTAAAGGCTGATTTCAGCCTTGTGAATTCCTAAGCAGAGGACCCAGCTGAGCCCACCTGGACTTCTGATCTGCAGAAACTGTGAGATCATAAATTTGTGCTATTTTAAGTCACTAAGTTTTTGATGATTTGTTACAGCAACATTGATAACTAATACAGAAGGTCATTAATTGAATTCTGTATTTTAAAAAAATTAACTGTCCTATCTTTTTCCCCAACTCTCTACATGTGGAATACCTGTCAGCAGGATTACTCCCCAACTAATGCCCTCTCCTTCCCAAAAGCACAAATATTTCTCTGAAGAATTAGAACCATCTGGACTGCTAGGATTAGGGTAGAATTAGGAGCTTTGATGTTTCCATATTGGTGGTTTAGGGACCCTCCAGAGAGTTTTCTAGTCTCGTATCTTAAAGAAAAACCTGCCAATCAATAATTCCAAAGGATAAAAATGGTCTTTTCTAGAGTAGTCAAATAAATTTTAGTGTGAAAAAAATGGGTTGGACTACTTTTACTCACAGCACTTCTAACATCAAAAGTGTGGTTTCTTTGTTTTCCTCCTGACACATGTACTGTCTTTTCCAATAACACTTCTCCAACTCTCCAGACACCAACTGGCTATTCTACAATACAATTCCATTCTGACACTAAGAGTTAGTGTCAGACTCCATAGGTTTAAGGGCTCAGTTTCATTAAGACTGCCCTCATCTAAAATATCAGCACAAATATCAAGTCCCCAGGTTACTCACACTTATGTCTGACTTGGTTACAAAGTTGAGGGACTCCCACAACTCTCCTCCTCATATTCAATGATTTGCTAAGACAGCTCATAAACTCCAGGAAACATTTTACTATTACAGTTTACTATAGAGGATACAACTGAACAGCCAGATGGAAATGCACATAGGGCAAGGTCTTGAAGGTTCCCTAGTGAAGGAGCTTCTGACCCTGGGAAGTTGGGGTATTCAACTCTCCTAACACATGGATATGTTGGCCAACTTGAAAGCTCTCTGAATCCATTTGTTTAGTGTGTGTGTGTTTTTAAACAAAGTTCCCATTATATAGGCATAATAATTGATTAAATTGTTGGTCATTAGTGACTGAACTCAATCTCCAGCTCCTCTTCCCTCTCCATCAGTTAGAAGTGGGTCTGAAAATTTCAACCCTCTACTCTTATGGTTGGTTCCTATGGCATCCTGCCCCATCCTGAAGCTAACTTGGAGTTTACTAGTCACCTCATTAGCATAAAATCAGGTATGGTTGAAAAGGGCTAGCTATGAATAAAACATGTTCTTATCACCCCTATACCTTAGAAAATTCCAAAGATTTTAGAAGTTCTGTGTCAGGAATGGGGACAAAGATCAAATACATTCTTCTTATTATGTCACAGAGGCAAACACAAATGATAGAAAAAAATGATCACAGATGAAACAGAAAATTCAGTAAACAGAAAGGAACTTTCTAAAAATTAAAAGAAAATAATCAGTAATAGAATACTAATTTGTGTTCTAGAATTATTTTATAAGATTGCATTGATGATGCAAGAATAGTATACACAATGAAAACAAAAATAAAACAATTAGAAAACATTAAAAAAATCCTTAGGCAAGCAAAATATAATGGTTGAAAGAAAAAACAACAACTGGAAAGTTGGGGAGAAAATTAATAAACTCTCCCAGAATGCTGAAAAACTTCATATCATTGGAATATTTATGAGAAAATGTTACAAGCATAAAAAAACCAAGACAGGAAGCTCAAAATGCACTTAAACAGAGCTTCACAAAGTGAGAACAGAGAATAGAGGGGAGTAAAAGAAATAACACAAAATATTTTCAAAGTTTCATGAAGGATATATGTCTAGATTGAAAGGATAAATACAGACATATAATTTAGACCTTTTCCTGGTCACTCAGGTAGAAAGAGAGAATTTCTCTTAGAGACATATACCTTTGTTGCTATAAAATTTTACATGACTAGGATTGCTTTTGGGGTAAAGTGGTGAGAAAACAGAAGAAAATGGGGATTGCCTCATACTCATGGGACCACAGGGATCACCTCTCTCAGTCCAGAAAACTAGTTTTAGGTATCTGCACTATTGTTCCCACTGCTGCAGTGGAGCTCTGTGTCTGAGGTTCCCCCTAGGGGTAGGGCTGGGAGAGAAAAAGAAAAAAAAAAAAAAACAAAAACAACAACAAATACACATATTCTCTGGAACATAGATGTTGGTTTTCAAAGTTGAAAAAGACAAGATTTCTCTTTGAACTTTTGCTTTGCATGCCTGCCGCGGAGTTCTCCATTAGAACCACCCTTGGATTTAAGCCAGAAGATTAAAAAAAAAAAAAAAAAAGAGAGAGAAAAAATAAAAACAGAAAAATCTTGCCTGTTACTGTTTTCTCTTCAGGTTTTGGTATCCCTTTCCGATTCATCTTTTTAGACTTATCAAAATTTGCTATTTGCATTTGACCAGAAGTTTTGCACATAATCAGTGGCACAGGTAAACAGTAGTGGGCTTATTTCATCTTGGCTGACTATGAAAGTCTAAATCAGCTTTTGATGTTTAACTTCAGTATAAGAAGTCCAGCAGAATATGAAAAATATAAGGCTAGAGAAAAAGGTATAAGATTATATATGGAAATGTTAATTAAGTATTTGAGTCAACAATAATTTAGGTTCAACCTGGCATTTGGGCATGATGTTTTACTTTAGGGAGTAATAAACTCATATATAGGCATACCTCAGAGATATTTGGGTTTGGTTCCAGACACCACAATAAAGTAAGTCACATGAAGTTTTTGGTTTCCCAGTATATATAAAAGTTATGTTTACACTATGCCATAATCTTTTAAGTGTGTCATAGCATTATGTCTAAAAAAAGTACATACCTTAATTTAAAAAATATTTTATTGCTAAAAAATGCTAACTGTCATCTGAGTCTTCAGCGAGTTGTAATCTCTTTCCTAGTGGAAGGTGTTGCTTAGATGTTTATGGCTGGTGACTGATCAGGGTGATGGTTGCTGAAGAATGGGATGCCTGCGGGAATTTCTTAAAATAAAACAATAAAGTTCGTTGCACTGATTGACTCTTCTTTCATGAATGATTTCTCTATAGCATGCAATGGTCTTTGAGAGCATGTTAGCCACAGTAGAACTTTCAGAATTGTAGTGAATATTCAAAAGCCCTATTGCTGCTTTATCAACTAAGTTTATGTAATATTCTAAATCCTTTGTTGTTGTTTCAACAATCTTCAGAGCTTTTTCACTAGGAGTAGCTTCCATCTCAAGAAACCACTTTCTTTGATCATCCAAAAGAAGCAACTCCTCACCTATTCAAGTTTCATCATGAGATTGCAACAATCCAGTCACATCTTCAGGCTCCACTTCTGATTCTAGTTCTCTTGCTATTTCTACCACATCTGCAGTTACTTCCTCCACTGAAGTCTTGAACCCCTCAAAAGTCTTCCATAAGAGCTGTAATCAACTTCTTCAAAAATCCTATTAATGTTGATAGGAATTTTTGGCCTTTTTCCATCAACCACCAGTTGTTCTTGATGGTTCTAAATTGGTGAATTCTTTCCAGAAAGTTTTCAATTTACTTTGCCTAGCTCCATTATAGGAATCACTATGCATGGCATCTATAGCCTTATGAAATGTATTTCTTAAATAATAAGACATGAAAGTTGAAATTGCTGTTTGATCCATGGGCTGCAGAATGGATGTTGTGTTAAGAGGCATGAATACAACATTACTCTTCTCATACAGAACATCTCCATCAGAGCTCTTATGTGATCAGGTACATTGTCATTGAGCAGTAGTATTTTGAAAGGTATCTTTTTTTTTCCCTGAGCTGTAGATCTCAAGAGTAGACTTAAAATAATCAGTAGACCACATTGTAGAGAGGTGTGCTGTCATCCATGTTTTGTTGTTCCACTTATAGAATGCAAGCACAGTAGATTTAGCATAATTTTTAATGGCCCTGGGATTTTCAGAAGGCAAATGAGCACTGTCTTCAGCTGAAAGTCACCAGCTGCATTAGCCCCTAACAAGAGAGTAAGCCTATCCTTTGAGGCTTTGAAGCCAGGCATTGACTTCTCCTCTCTAGCTATGAAAGTCTGAGATGGCACCTTCTTCCAGTATAACGCTGTCTTGTGTAAGTTGAAAATTTCTTGCTCAGTGTAGCCACTTTTGTTAATGATCTGAGCTCAATTTACTGGATAACTTGCTGCAGCTTCCACATCAGCAATTGCACTTTGACATTATGAAGATAGCTTCTTCCTTACACTTCATGAGCCAACCTCTCCTAGCTTCAAATTTTTCTTCCTCACCTCTCTCAGCCTTTATAGAATTGAAGAGAATTAGGGCCTTGCTCTGGATTATGCTTTGGCTTAAGGGAATGTTATGGCTGTTTTGATCTCCTATCATGACCACTAAAACTTCCTCCATATCAGCAGTAAAGCTGTTGCACTTTCTTATCATTTGTGTGTTCACTGGAGTAGCACTTTCAATGTCCTTCAAGAACTTTTCCTTTGCATTCACAACTTGGTTAACCACTTGATGCAAGGGGCCTAGCTTTCAGCCCATCTCAGCTTTCAGCATGCCTTCCTCACTAAACTGAATCACTTCTAGCTTTTGAGTTAAAGTGAGAGACATGCAACTCTTCCTTTCATTTGAACGTGAAGAGGCCATTGTAGGATTATTAATTGGCCTAATTTCAATATTGTGTCTCAGGGAATAGGGAAGCCTGAGGAGAGGGAGAGGGACAAAGAAAGGGCAGCTTGTGGATCAGTCAGAATTCACGCAACACTTATTGAGATTACTGTCTTATATGGGCATGGTTCATGGTACCCAAAACAATTACAGTAGTAACAATTATAATAGTAACATCAAAGTTCATTGATCACAGATCACCACAACAAATATAATGACAATGAAAGTTTTGAAATATTGCAAGAATTACCCAAATGTTGTAAAGAGATACAAAGTGAGCAAATGCTGTTGGAAAAAATGGTGCCCATAGACTTGCTGGTTGCAGGGTTGCAATAAAACTTTAATTTGTAAAAAAAAAAAAAAAAAAAAAAAAAAAAATCTGTGAAACACAATAAAGTAAAGAGCAATAAAACAAGGTATGCCTGTAAAAGAGTATTATTAAGGAGATATGAACCTTTATGTTAGTGTTAGGATGGAGGCAACAAAGGTGACTGGCTTGAGATGACTCAGAAAAAGGTGGGATTCTGACCTTTAGACTAAGTGTTAAGGAGAAGAATTGTTAGATATAGGCTGCTATCATGTATCTTTGTCTCCTAAAGAGTGTTTACTACAGTGTCTCAGGCATAGTACAAATGCCATATATGCTCAAAGTTTCAGTTGATGATGGCTGAGATGAACTGATTGAGCTGATATGAAAAAATTAAAGAGTAAGCTCTGTCATAAGCTATTTTAGTCGGATGATAAGTATCTTGTCAGGTATTAAATGAAAGTGACTAAGGCAAAATGGACACATCTTGTTGAGGATGTTAACTTTGAAAAAGAAAAGAGAGGACCCTAGCAAAGAACAGTGACAGAACAAAAAACTATTTTGTTGAAAGTAATTCTACCAGCAGCTTGTGACTTTAGGCAATGGTTTTGGCAATATTAAGAGAAATGAATAAAAATACTAAAATTCTTTTTTTCCCATTTACTATGAATCATATAGTTTAAGCATTATTAGTCTGAATTTTTCATTAACTGCCACTTTCAGTTGTCAAGTCTTGCCCATTGTTTCTTTGCATCAAATAACAACATAGGAACAGCTTAATGAATGCTTTAACTTCTGATACTGATGAGTTATTTTTTAAATTAATAAACACACATTTTAAGCACAGGAATCCATTTGAAAAATCATTCTTATAAAAGAAAGTTTTCATTGTATCTTTATTAAAATTAGAATATGTATATAAACTAGTCCAGAGAAAGATTTCTTAACAGAACTCACAAAAGTACTAACTCTAAGGAAAAGTTATTAAATGGACTACATTAAATTAAAAAATATCTGTCTGTAAAAAGTCACCTTTAAGAGAAATAAGACAAGCAGAATGACAAACTATCCTCATTTGCCCAGAACTGAATGGGTTTCCAAAAATGTGAGATTTTCAGTACTAAAAATGAGAGAATTCTAGATAAATTGGGAGTCCAAAGGCAAGGAACAAAAACTGTGGCAATATTTGCAACATCTCTGAAAAAGTACTGGACAACTGAGGTCACTTACATCCACGTAGTTTAATTCTCAGGATTGAAAACATACCACTTACAATTTCTTCCTGAACACATTTGCCAGGAAAGAAAGGTTATAATTATAAATCAACAAACAACCTCACTGCTTTATTCAAGAAATTCAAGAAAATTAATTTGCTTGAACAATAGGTTGCTCATCTGGAAAAATAACCTTCTCAAGACAATAAGTTGCTCATCTGGTCAAAAAGTTCACATGAAACAAGTGAAGAAGGCTTGCTTCAAGATCCTGGCCTTTTGTGTCCATCAATCCTTAACTCATGGAACATGCATTTCCCCCAGTCCCAATCAGATATCTGTATTAAAAGAATCTCCTTAAATTTCTTCATCTCAAATATGAAAATCCCATGGATATCCACTCCTTTCTGAAACTTCAGACTATCAAAGTGGTGCTGTCCATTACTGCTGAAGTTTAATAAACTTGGATTTGCTTGATTATCAAATTATTCTCACAGTCTTTTAGAAGAGTTGGCAGTTGACAGGTCTCTTCTAGAATATAAATGAGCTACAAATATAAGAAAATGATCAGACTACCCAATCAAAAAATTGGCAGAAGGTTGAGCAAAAAAGTTATAAGAAAAAACACACAAACATAGAAAGGGCTCCCCTTTATTAGACATCAGGAAAATGCACATTAAGATCATCCAGCAGAACAGCTCAAATTAAAAAGTGTTGGGAAGGAACTTTCATATACTGGTGATGGAACTATAAATTGGTACAATCATACTGGAAGATGGTTTGCTATTATAACTAAAAGGTGGTGAATATTTGTATATTCTATGATGCAGAATTTCCACTCCTAGATAGAAATCCCAAAGAAATGGTGAATACAGACACTAAAAGACATGCACAAGAATATTAATAACAGTATTATTTGTTACAATCCCAAATATTCATCAATGGTAGAAGAGAGAAAGTACTCTATGTTCATACAGTAGAATACTACATAGCAATGAGAATGAACTACAGTATGGACTAATTGCACAAACAATATTAAGAGAAAGAAATTAGCCATTAAATAGTACTTATTATATGATTTCATTAATATAGAGTTCAAAATAGTCAAATTCATCTCTGGTGTTAGAAATCAGGATAAAGGTTATCTTTGGGAGACTGCAACTTGAAGGTGTCTGACTGGGCTTATGCAATATAGTAATGTTTTATTACCTGATCTGGGTGATGGTTACAGAGATGTGTTCATTTAGTTATAATTGAGATGTCCAATTGTTATCTACTTTTCTGTATGTATATATTTTAGTTATCTACTTCTATGTAACAAGCCATCCCAAACTTAGTGGCTTGGAATATGAAAAATCATTTATTTTTTCCATGAATGTGAAATATATGCAAGGTTTAGCAGGGCAGCTGGTCTCTGTTCCTTGCTATTGACAGGCTTGAAGAGTGAGGGTGACTTGGAATAATCTGAGTGCTCTCAAGTCTAGCAGTTATTACTGGCTATTGGTTTGGACCTCATCTGGGGCTGTATGCTGGAACACCTGTAAATGGCCTTTCCATATGGCTGCTTAGCTTTCTTATAGTGTGGTGATTGGGGTCCAAGAATAAGCATACTAATTGAACAGAGCAGATATACATGATATTTTAATGACCTACTGACATAATGTTACTTTTACTATATTTCAATAGTGAAGATAATGACAGAAGTCTATCCTGAGCCAAGAGGAGGGACATAGGCACCTCTGCTCAATGGGGGGAAGAAAATGTGAGATAAAATATATTATTGTGGTTCTCTTTGGAAGGTACATTTTGCAGCAGTGTGCCATGGTTTTTAAAAGCTTCTTAATAAAGACATGGAAAGTTAAAAAATATATAAAATAGCAACCTCTGGTGGTTATTTTTAAGTAGAGAGAGTCCATATGATAAGCAACACATCACATCAAAGTTAGAACGTAGTAATCTGGAGCTATCAACTTTCACAAATTAACTCATTTATTTATTTGTTAATAACTAATTAAGTATTCAGTGGTAGTCAGCTCCTGAGTGTATAAAAATGAGTAAGACAAGGTCCTGGCTCTAATAAGACAAATAATTTAATCATACTTTTAATGCTGATGTCTAACTTTTGGAGCAAACAGGGTGCTGGCATGGTAAACTCTTAGCAGAGTCGGTCTCTGCTTGAAGGCACCTTACAATATTTCCTATCTCACTGTTTCCCAATGGGTGTTGCCTACTTTTCATGTGGCCTATATAGTCAATGTGTATTCATTGTCCCTTTGAACCTGGTGTGTGAATCTGCCAATCAGTTCCTTCTGGTGAGCCCCATTACTGCTATTCACATTATCATTGATTTAAATAACCATGGCACTTGGCTTCTCAAGGATACCACTCTGGAGGGTATACAGATTTAGCTGGAATTAAAGTAAATTGGGGCAGTGTATTTAGTTACAGAATATAGCAATGTGTCCTACTAAGGACAGCTTCTTCATCAGGGGAAAGCTATATTTAACTCACTCTTTTTTAATTGCTTTGATGTAGTTCTAAGAGCATTGAAATTTAATCTCATAGGAACCTTTCCCTTTTTATAGATCTTTGGCCTTTCTTAGGTTTTAAAAAAATACATTTACCTCATTTTAGCAAAGAACAAATACTCTGTTGTGCAAAAAATATTAACAGGAAATATATTGTTTTAAAATGATGCATGTTTCAACAACATCTAACATGGACAAATGAATAAGCCTTAATAAGGTTATTGCTTTTCCACACTTTCTCCTTTATAAATTCGTATGAAGATGGGGCACAAAGCAAAGTTGTGTAAACTTGCAGCAGTAGCTACTATGATACCACAAGCAAAGTGGGTCATGAAGATTTTCAGAATACATATATATTTTTGAGATTTCTGTGTTTATAGTCATGACATAGACAATAGGACTGTGATGGCCTACTCCTAGAAATCTATTTGCACAGTGCAGGAGCATCTTCAGTTGGAGAGTTGGTGTGGCCATTTCTGGCATATTTGGGAATCTTTAGAAACCATGCAGAATCACCTGCCAGAGGGTATAGATTTACAGAGTGAGATGCTGGTGCTTACTTGAGAAGGTTTAAGGTGGTTTCTCCCATTAGAGTAAAACCATCTAATCTGCTTGGAAAGTTGCAATGACAGGCATATCACATTTCACTCCATCACAAAGCACTCATCCCATTCTCCCCATTCTTTCCATTGCTGAAATCTTCCTCTCTGATTTGAATCCAAATCTTCTTTTAAATTCTTTCTTTTTAGATCTTTAAGTAAAAATCCACTTTAAGATGGATTAAGGAATTTTATTTTCAAGTGCTCAAAGACAATTCTCATGTCTACTTATCCGGAGAAAAAATAGCTCTGTATTTTTGGCCACTCTCCCTATAATGTCTTTTTGGCCCTTCTGTTGCCTTTTTTTTTTTTTTTTTTCCTCATATTAGATTCATTACTACTAGCTAGAGTCATTAACTGTGGTAAAACAAAGTGCCTACACTAAATATTGTGCTAGGTACCTACATATACAAATTTTCATTTCATTTTCAGAGTAATCTCCTGAGGTAGATATTGTGAACTAGAAATCTGAATGGCAAGGCTAAGAAATTTGCCAAAAATTACTTAGTGAATGATGGAGCTGGTTTTCCCAAACAGATCATTTGACTTCATCTTCCACTGTCTCCATGTCTCCATAGCTACCTTAGGAATGAACTTTCATTCATCAGATACTGATTAAAGGATTGATACTACTTAGACCAGCAGTGCTTAAATGTTAGTGGGCACCAGAATCACCTGGAGGGCATTTAAAAATGCGTATTTATGAATCTTACTTCAGAGTTTCAGATTCAGTATGTTTTTGGTGAAGCCTAATTTCATTTCTGTCAAATCCCCAGGTGATGCTGCTGGTCTGAGGATCACACAGTTCAAGAACAATGGATTTAGAGTCCTCTGTGCTTGTCTGCAGGACCCTGTAGTCAGAGCTGTACTCTGGTGATTAACAGGAAAACAATAGAAAGCATTGTCTTCTCCAAAAAGCCTATCCAGAGGTAGAAATGCCCCCTCTACCCAGAATACCATGCTCTAGCTTCCCCTCCTCTGCATCCCTGCAAAGTACCACTCTTCTAATCCCATAATCCACTGTGCATATCTTTGTTACTGTGTTTATCACAATGTATATAAAAATATTTTTTCTCCATTTCCTCCTATTAGATTGGTGACTTCTTGAGAGCAGAAGCTTCTTTATTTCTCTCTATACCCCTGACATCTAGTGAAGTGCCTGACATTCAGCAGAAACTCAATAATTTTAGAATGAATGATGAAATAAATATGGCATAGTAATTACATTTATAGGTAGCAGAAAACTATGAAAGTAGCTAATATGTCTTTAACATAAAAATTCAAAAAAAGTTTTGAAAAGTCTGGGCTGAAATGAAAATGATAAAACATAAAGAAAATGCAAAATTTCAAATTTCAGATTCAAAAGGAATTTTGAATAGTTTTTGTTGAAGTTGATGTCAAAAGTCTTAGGGGTTTTAGTTAAATATCAGTTTAGCATCAATCAATAGTATGAAGTAGCTCTTAGGACAATTAATAAACCATGAAGCTTGTATAGAGTATTTGTTTTTAATACAGTCAGACTATTTGCTACTTTTTAGTTTAAAGGTTAATGTTTGAAAGAAAAGATGCTGGTAGAAGAATGGGTTCCTGTTTCTAGTACTTTCTCATCATACCAAAAGCCAGGTTATCTGTAAAGTATATTGTCTTTGATCTGGTTCTATTTAAATTTTACTTCAGGAATATTTGATTGATTTTTTTTTTTTAATTTAAAGTTGCAAACTTCTAACTGCAGGTTTTTTCTTTTTCTAGCTGTGAGGAAGCTGTAGCCAATTTCTTATTATAGCATTCACTATTGAAAATAGACTTTCATTGTTCATGCCTCTTTTCACCAACTCCTAATATTTTGAAATGGATCTCTTTTGAAATTAAGGTTCATACATCTAGTCTTAGTTCAGGTAAGGGAACTACTGAAGGGAAGAATGATTTAAATGAAAACCTTTTTTTTTTTTTTTCGCCAGCTATTCATGTAGACTTAACTAATTTCCTATTAGAAAAAAATACTTGATAAATGTTTTAGGAAATATTAGATTTAAAATAACTGACATTTTAAATTTTAAAAAACTTACTTTCAGAAAAGAATTAAAAAATGGAATGAAGAAATGGAAAAATTTTAGTTGAATGACTGAGCCCTCTCTGAATATGGATTGGAATGATTAAATTGAAATGCTAGAGAGAAATTTATGCTTTTCTATCTTTTATGATATAATTCTATTCCTATTTTCTCATAATTCTCTGGCCACTCATACTCTATTTTTTTTGTTGTTGTTTGTTTGTTTGTTTTGTTTTGTTTTGCTGGACATTTTTTTATGGGCTACAAATCTTCCCTCCTTGGAGTTATTCTCAATGTCTCTTTTTCCCTTCCTATAGTAGATTCAGAAAGAATCCTTTTCCATTTGTACCTTTTTATAAATTTAACTTTCATCAATATATAGCTTATTTTAATGCATAATATCCAATTCTAATTATGGCTTCAGGTTCAATCCCAGTTTTTTAGCTGTCTACTTAATTCCAAGTAATACCTCAACTGTATTGTTTTTTTCAAATGGGATGCATTGCCTTTCTGTTCCAATCACATCTCCCTCCCAAATTCTCTGGCCATATCAAAGTACTATCATTTTCTCAAACACTTAAATTTAAACTTTTACATCAACTTTTAAATGGTCTCTTTTTCCTCTAAATCCTATCAGTGTTTCTTGCAAAGACTGCCTATTCTTTTTCAATCCCCATGGCTATTGCCCAAGTCCATGCTTTCCTTACTGGACATCTCAAACTTTGCTTCACTGTTCACCTTCAGTGCAACCACTCCCATCAGATAAACATAAGGTCATCTTAGAGTAGGAGATCTGAATTTTGTCTATATATATATAGGAGCCAGGTGGGGCTAAAGGGAACCAAGAGAAGCAGTAATATTAAATCATCTAGCAGAGAGATCTAATGAGTTTAGCAGCCTGTAGTACACAAAATCAACTGTATTACCCTATATCAGCAATGAAAATTTGAAGCTATAACAACAGTGAAATTTATAATAACATCAAAGACATAAAATACTTATATATAAATATAACAAAACATGTGCAAAATTTGTATGCTGAAAATTTCAAAACATTGAGAAGAGAAATCAAAGAAACATGACCATGGTTTGGAATAGTCAGTATTGTTAAGATGTCAAGTCTTCCCAAATTGATCTATATTCAGACTTTTTATAGAAAATGTATTTGGAAAAACAAAAGAATTAGAATAGCAAAAAAAAAAAAAAAAAAAAAAAAAAAGCTGTGAAAAAGAAGAACAAATTTGGAGCATTCAAACTACCTAAATTCAAGATTCATTATAAAGCTACAGTTGTCAGGACAATGAGTATTGGTGAAAGAATAAATGTATAGATATATGAAATATAATATAAAGTTGAGAAATAGACCTACACAATTGATTTGCAACAAAGGGGCCAGGACAAGGCAGTTCAATGTAGAAAAATAGTATTTCCAACAACTAATGCTAGAATAGTTGGATATTCATATCGAAAAAAGAGGAAGAAAAAATAACTGAGATTCCTACATCATCAATCATCAGAAAAATGCAAATTAAAACCACAATGAGATATCACTTCACACCTGCCTGAAAGGCTAGAAGACCACAAACTGATAGCCATTTGGACAAGTGATACATATAATATACATTCATATATATATATATATATGAATCACTATGTATTCATATATACATATATATATATATATATATATATGAATCACTACGCTGTGCACCAGAAGCTAACACAACATTTGTAAATCAACTATACTTCAATTAAAAAAAGACCACAAATAATAAATGTTGGCGAGGATGTGAAAAAAGGGAACCTTATGTATACTCATGATAGGAATTGGCACAGCCACTGTGGAAAGCAGTATGGGGTCCCTCAAAACACTAAAAATAGAACTACCATATGACCCAGAAATTCTAATCCTGCAAAAAAATCTCCAAAATACTAATTCAAAAAGATACATGCACCCTAATGTTCATAGCGGCATTGTTTATAATTGCCAACAATATGGAAGCAACCTAAATGTTCATCAACCTATGAATGGATAAGATGTAAAATACAGACACACACACACACACACACACACACACAAAATGGAATACTACTAAGTCATAAAAATAATGAAATTTTGCCATTTGCAACAACATGGATGAATTTGGATGGTATTATGCTTAGTTAAATGAGTCAGAGAAAGACAAATACTGTATGTTATCACTTATATGTGGGATCTAAAGAAAACCAGACTAATGAATATAACAACAACAACAAAAAACAGACACATATAGAAAACAAACTAGTGATTAGCAGTGGGGAAATGGAAGCAGGTGCGGGCAAGGTAAGATTAAGGGATTAAGAGGTACAAACTACCATGCATAATAACTAAGCTACAAATATATATAGTATAGCACAGGGCATAGAGACAATATTTTATAAGAATTATAAATGGAACATAATATCTAAAAATTGTGAATCATATGCAACTTATATAATATCATACATCATCTATACCTCAATAAAAAAATTCTCATAGTCCTAAATTCTTATAAAAAGTGTGAAGCAAATAGAACTGTCAAATATCAATGAGTATTCGGAATTTTACTGCCACTTTGGAAAAAAGTTTGGCAGTTTCCTTAAAGTTATATGTACATTTATCATATGACTCAACACTCTCACTTATAAGGAATTTACCTTAAAGAAATGAAAATCATGTCCACACACAAAAATGTATGCAAATGTTTATATTGTTATCACTCATAATTGCCAAAATCTGAAAACAACTGAAACATCCATCAACTGGTGAATGAATAAGTTAACTATAATAAATATATTCAATGGAATACTATTTAGCAATAAAAAGAATGAAATACTTATGCATATAATATTGATGAATCTCAAAAATATTAAGAGAAAAGAGTCAGTTTCAAATGGCTATCTAGTATATGATTCCACTTAGGTGTCCTCTGGAAAAGGTAAAACTACAAAGCCAGAGAACAGACTAGTGGTTGCAAGCTCTGGCAGTGGGAGAAGAAAACTGATTACAAAAGAGCACAAAGAAACATTTTGGAATGATGAAATGTTCTATCTCTTGTCTGTAGTGTTATTGACGCAATCATATGCATTTGTAAGAATTCATAGAGCCATACACCTAAAAATGTCAATTTTACAATGTGTATATTATATCTCAATAATCTTGACTAAAAATAAGCTAAAGGTACCTTATATATAATGGAAGATCATGCTTAAGACAAAGTTTTTAATTTCTAAAAGTGAAACATTAATCTGTTGGCAGGTATAACTTCCATGTATCTTTATTACAAGTTTCCTGGAGTTTTTATGGATTCCTCAGTGATGTACACTTAAATACTGACTGAAAGTAAATACTTTCCTGGATTTATCTTCAGTTTTCCTATCATCCTTTCCCTGGCTTTTAAAGATCACTTTATCAGAAAGAAATGTGAAAAAATGTTAATAGTGGTTGTTATCTTTGGAGGTGGGGTTACATGATTTGAACATTTTATTCTTTATGTATTTTTATATTTTCTGACTTAATTATAATGAACACATTATTTTTCTAATCAAATACTTATGAAAATATAATAGTACTCAAAATTACCTTAAGATTTCTATTTGAAGATATCTGACTTTCTAGAGCTATTCTCCATCACCCACCTGCAACCACACACAGATAGTTGCTTTCTTGCAGCCACTTATTTAATTTAGGTTGCTTCCTAAGGGATTTACGGATGTTGGTCACTGAACAGCTTTGCAACAAAAAAGGTTACTTCAAGTAGGCTGTGTTGAAAGTGGTGCCTATTTCTGACTTGCATAGAATTATGTCTTTACCCACAATGTACACAATCTGTATGAAATATAGCCTTTTTTATGTTCAAATATATACACCTACGTAAGCACAAATTAAAAATTCACAAGATCTAGGTTGGATTTTGTGTAATATGTGTGGGCCATTCATGGCTGAAACTATTTTCTTTATCTCACATCATACTTAGAGTTCACAGAGATGGCAGGAATATTTTTTAAATGCCACCCCTATTTAAAAATGAGTGCATAGACTATTTTAAAGCCATCATTTATGTTATGAATGTATCATAATAAAAACCTGGAAAAATCAGGAAATGCAGATACATCTTTATCTATCTCTATGTCTCTGTCTTCTCTCTGTCTGTCTGTCTATCTATCATCTATCCATCCATCTCCAAATTCTTACTACTTAGGAAAGACTGCTGTTAACATGTAGGGGCATTTTCTTTCAGGTATTTCTCTCTACACAATAATGACTAGTGTATGTATTTAAAACTATTCCATATTTGCATTGTTTCTCTAGTACTTACATCGGTAAAATAAAAATGCAGGGTTTTCCACAGTCTACTCTGCTACTCAGATTATTTGGAACATAAAAATCTCTTCTTATCACCTGCTTTTCTTACAATGAATTAGAGAATACAACTTGGTAAGATCCTGTGACACTTCATTTTACTTATTTTGTTTTCCCATCAATATGCTAATTTTCCCACATTCACTGAGCTCCTTTTCAATTCCTCTCCCCTTTAGTCTGTTATCTCTAGGGTTGGAAATAAGAGGGCATTAATGTTAATAATCTTCCTGCCTTCAACATGACCCATAAAAGAACTATTTTCTATTTAAATCAGAATTCTTGGCATAGAGTATTTTCATTCCTTTCTAATTTTATTTTGCTTTTTAAACACAGTTCCTTTACCTTATTTTCTTTCTTTTTGTCTTTCTATTTCTTAGAAACTATTGATTCTATTTTCCTTACCTATCTTATAGCTACAGAAGTTGCTCTAAAGTTTTAGAACTACACTGTAAAATAATTAAAACTATACTATTTCCTCTACAAAGTATTAACTCCACAAAATAGTAGGATTTCCAAATGAAAGCAAGCTGGACATAGGTACAAAGGGATACAAATCTTTTCTTTTACTGCAAACTCCAAAGTTTTCTTTATGAATATGTGGTTTTTAATTTAGCTCTAATGAATAAAAATACATTAAAAATGGAAGTCACTGCATACCATTGAAAGAATTCCATTTACCTTTGCCTTTGAGGACAGACAGAGACCTCTCCTATACAATGATTTATTTCACAATCTTCAAAAAGAAAAACTCAGTTGTGACACCTTGTAATAAAATGAGACACCAAAGAGATGGGTCTTATGTACTTCCTTAAAGGTCAGCAACCACATAAAATAAATAGTTTTATTAATAAATGTTGGAAAATGTTTCAGGGGCAAAATAGACACTGAAATGGCAGTATTAAGAAGATTCTAGGACAAAAATTGTATATTAAATTTGAAAACAAATACATCTCTCACTTTAAATCTATACTTTTGCTGTAGTTGGAAGCATCTAAGTGAAGCCCATGTGGGATCCATAGCATGAGAACCTCCCTACTTTAGCGATTGTTTCTCAATCAGGGTTAAACAACAGAGAAGACAATTAAAGTCATTTCTTGCTTCTAACATTTGTTAGTCAATGTTTCCATAACCAATGTAGATGAAGAACTGGTATATTTAAACAGATTTTTAAAATATCACATTTTACTTTAAAATTCAGACCTTCCAGTGATATGAAGGCCTTTCCCAGAAGTAACACTGGGAATCTGTTTTTGAGAAATAGTGTGAGGTTTGGTTGTGAGTTCAGCTCCCAATTACTGTAAGATTTTAAAAAATTGTCTGATGCAATAACTATACTATTATTGATAGGATCAGCTTGAGGTGTGTTGCCACTTCTCACCTGAGTTCCAGGGGTACAGTGTCTAGGCTTCCTACAGTAAACAGGGATAACTTGGGGGCTGATAGTTTCTCAGATGCTGGGATCAATGCTCTTTTTGAATATGGAGGGATCTGAAGTCTCTTCCACCTGGGGTAGAAGGGTAAGTACTTTGCTGGAGGTAGAACAGAGTCAAAGGATCTGTGTTATCCAGAGCACTCAGGATTAGTATCAATAAGGGTAATGGATGTCTGTGAGTCAATGTCCAGTCAGGAGCAGGTGACTCGAAAAGCAATTTAATATGAGAGCTTAATTTCAAAGGCATTAGGAGAGTTAAAAGGCAGAGGAAGGTGAAGCAAAGCAGATATTACAAACTGCAGGAAGTTACTGCTTTCTCTGGGCTGCAGGGCCAAGGAAGAAAATGAAGTTTCCCAGGACCTGGAGCTTGAGCCACATGGGGCAGCCAGAAGGAACTAGGTCCTGGAGGGAAGGCCTGCCTGATATCCTGGGAACAACCAAGGAGACCAGCTTCTGCAAAAATGCTCCCTGAAGCAAAAGGAGGGCAAAAATCATGCTGGTCTCTCATCTCCTCCCATTCTTGTCTTTTGCAGGTAACACCTGCTGCCCAAACCTAACAGAAAATCAGCTAGTAAGAGATCCAGGAAAATGTAACTCTGTAGAAATCAGAGCAGGCAAGGGGCAGGGGGGGAACTGAGGGCAAATGGAAATCACTAACTCCCTATGGCTATGAGTGTTGTTGTACAAACAGTTCCCAGGCTGGACTTTGGAGATCGTGTGAAGTTTATCCATCCACAAGGGAGGTTTATGCCTGAAATACCAAGGTTAACTTCTTGGTTACCAAAAGGCATGAGACACAAGATTTGGGTTGTTTCAAACAGTGGAAAACAAAGGGAAATTCTTCTTTTCACTTGGGCAAAAAGGAATGCAGTTCTTTAAGGAGCAGTTCAAGGTCAGTGCCTAGAAGGTGCAGCAGGAGAGATGAGCAAGTATGACGGTCACTACAGTGGGGGCCACAGCCATGGAATGGAGCAGGGCTGCTGTCTTGGTGGCAAGTGTGCAAAGGAGTGAAAGATGAATGTGGCAGAGTCATCAGTACCTCATGCTTAGAAATGCTTGTGATATAGCAGAGGGGACAGTCTCCAGGGAGGTGCAGGAAAAGCAGCAGCATGCATTCTCTGAAATCTGCAGGAAAGGAATTTGGATGGGATTTCTCATGCTTACTTACATAAATCGATCGAGTTAGAACCAGCCTTTGGGAAGTAGAGGATAGTGACTAAAACCTGGGGGAATAAGGGCTCTATAACTAGAAGACACATTTATGGTGTTAATAACAAAAGTAATAGAAATAATTACTAGTGTCTACTGGGTACTTATGCACTGGGCATGGTGCTAAGTTGGTCTCTCATTTAACTTCACAACCACCTATGTAGCACATGCCCTTATCCTTACTTTACAGATGAGGAGAGTAAGGCTTAAAGTCAGGTCTCACAGCTGATCACATAGTTTGGGCATTTTGTCTTCAGAGACTTCTTATTCAACCACCATGCTATGCTCTCCCACTAAGTAATCTCTGGGTGTTATTATATAATTTAATTAATCTTAATACAGGCTACTCTTTCTCTCTTTTAAGTAGTAAATTTGGAAGATTTTCTAGGTCATCTATGTTAGAGAAAGAAGGTTAATTTTCTCAAGAAGAATGCATTATCTCCAAAGGGTAAGACAGGTCTTTAACAACTCATTCCTCCAGAAAGGGTATTTTTGGCTCTAATCCAATCTGGCTAGGTGCCATCCATCTGGCTATGCATCCTGATTGACTTCTTCAGTAATTTGACTCATTGAAGAAGCCTACACCCACAGCTTACTACTTAGGAGACCTCTTACAAACAGAAATAAAAACTGTGCAGATGTGACTGAGCTAATGAAAAACAATGAAGTTTCTAGTTAAAAAATACTGCTAATCCTTTCTCACACCATCTGAATTTATAATGCCAGGAAGGAAAACTTTCACATTGGTTAACAGGATAAGCATTTCTTCCTGAGGATTCCAGTCTTCTATAAAATGACCAAGAAATCCCACATGGCCCATATCTCATTCCCTGCCTATCTTAATGAAGCAATGATTTAGAATTTCAGTTTCTGAAGCAAGTCATAATATAACAGCAGCCAAAATTCAGCTGGAAGTAAAATACTCTGGAACAACTCTCCTTTTGAGGAGAGAAAAAGTTGTACTGTTCTTCATGCCAAAGACCAGTATGGAAAACTGCATGATACTTTAGTTCCTTGCGTGTGCAGGGAGAGCTGCCCATTTGTCTTAACCTTGATCTTTAAAGCTAACAACAAAGATTTATTAGATAGAATACAAAAATATGAATCACAAAAGAAAAAACTGATAAATTGGAGTCCATCACAACTACTTTGTAAAAAAAATTTAAGAAAATAAAAAGCAAGCCACGCATTGAAAGAAAATATTTGTTAAACAACCAACTAATAAAGAACTGGTATCTAGAATATTCAAAAATATCTCAGCTCAATGGCAAGAAAACAAACCACCTGATTTTTTAAAATAGGCAAAAGATTTGAACAGACTCTTCACCAAAGGAGATGTGTAGAAGGAAAACAAAACAAACAAACAAACAAACTCCAAAAATCAAAACAAACAAACAAAAAGCACAGAAGGATGCTCAACATCATTAGTCCTTAGGGAAATGTAAATGATAACCACACTGAGAGATCATAACACACCTCTTAGAATGACTGAAACTAAAAATCTCATAATCTTAAGTGCTCACAATAATGTGGGAGAAGTGGAACTCACATTATGTTGCTCATAGGAATGCAAGATTTTGTTGCCACTTTGGAAAACTGGAAGTTTCTTTTAAAGTTATACATATACTTAACCAGATTAGGGGTAAATTCAGAGCACAACAGGCTTTTGATCCCAGTTTGATTCAGGGTAGGGGGTGATACGGCAGATGGGTGAAGAATGCCAATACATTACCACCACAGGAAAAACACAAAACTTGTATTTTATCAGCAGACAATCAGTGCTATCCCTATTAATGAGTTCCATTCTTTTTGTATACTTTATATCACAGTATTGATTAAGTATAAGAGAGAAATATAGTTTTTGTTTTAAAGTATTAAACTGGACAGAGGAGTTATCAGATCACCTCCTTGTGATAACAGCCCAATATTATAATTTGTATTGGAGTTTGACCTATTACTGAGTCCTTATTGAGCACACTTAGGGTGGGATTATTCTATTGGGTACTTTGGGAAAAAAATAAAAAGTAAATGACAACTTTAGACTTATTTTGGAAATTGTAACTCTTACTATTGCTTGCTGACCTGTGCTAAGAAAAATTGCTGAGTGCTGTACACAGAGCATCTTATTTATTTTTTACAACATCTCTATTGTCTCCATTTAATAAGCAAGGAAATTGAGTCCCAGAAAAGATGAGCAACTTTTCCAAAGTCACAGTCAATAAGGAACAGGGAGGAGTTTAAAAAAAAGATCTGTCCAACTCTAATTCTAAAACCCAAGCTATTGGTCACCATATTGTTGACCCAGCTAGCTGCACTCTCAACCTTACTGCTTATTGCCCATGTAACAAGGCTTTTAGTTTTCTATTTTCTTAATAGGTTGTCTTAGTACCAAAATTAAAAAAGAAGGGGAAAGGGAACCCTAAAACACATGAAGATATAGGAACCTAAAGGGAAAATCATTTTTAAAAATGGAAAATAAGAAAAAATAACCATATCTAAAAGATATAATGATGAGAAAATAAAACTATTAGCTTAGGTTATTCTCAGACAGCCCTGTCTCACTCCTAAAATGTCAGTGTTAGAAAAAAGGCTTACATTTGTTTAGACAATGAGGTGACGATGTGAAATGGTACAGCCTGAGCTATGAACTACCGATAGAAATCTCTTGACTAGGTAAGCATAACAACCCCTCCCATCCTTCTGATTGAAATATGAATAGATCTAAGAAAAATAAAAGCTAACTGGGCAAACTTCTTATTTTGACTCATCACTAATATGCTAGTAGAGACATTTGGCAAAATAAAGTTAAAATAATTATAATTTTTAAATCAAAATAATTTAGATTAGTTTATTAAAAACCTTTCTCAGCTTCCACCCACCCATTTATTGATGAAAAGGTCAGTCTGGTGAAGCTGGGGTAGCATGAGTCTGGAACATAGGGCTCAATCAGTCCGAGTTTTCTTATACTTCATTGTAACTATTAAATAACATATTGTAACAGAAAAGAACAAATCTCACTCCATATTAGATCTGTTTCTTTTGCTCTAACCCTGTGCCCTGTTTTCTAGGCTTAGTCTTGCCAGCTCTGCACCTTTTGTAAAAGATTGTTGCCTTTAGCCTGAAATATACAGGAGAGCCTATTCTCAAGTCTCTGACCTTTAAGGATATTAACACTTATGCACTATATAAAGATAACAAGTTGCAGAATGGAAAATAACATTTGTTTTGTTGGGGCTTTTACAGGGGCACCATGACCTGACCCACATGGACAACTGCAAGAACAAAGGATTCCAATACCAAGAAGTTTGCAACAACCAGCCATACTCCCTCACCTCCACCACTTTAGTGTAAAAGGAGACTCAATTCTGACTTGAGTAAGATAGTTCTCCAAGACATTAGTGTGCCATCTTCTTGGTCTGCTGGCTTTCCAAATAAAGTCTCTATTCCTTACCCCAACACCTCATTCCCCAATTTATTGGCCTGTTGTGTGGCAAGCAGAACACGTTTGAACTCGGTAACAATATTAATTCTTCAGAGTTAGTTAACAGCAGTCAGGCTAAGACTTGAAAACTCTAGTCTTTTTCCTCATGAAACATTATTTCCAGTTAAACTGTTTGATTTTATTTACATGAGTTTACACTTAAGCACAGATATTCAGAAAGCATTTGTATTGCTTAAGTAATATATTCACAAACTTTCAGAGATAGTTATAGATAAAATAAGAATGTCTTCCTCTCTTTTCTGTTTTCACTTATTAAGCACTTACTGTATACTCATGTGTTATAATCTGTGCTATGCTTTTTACATAAAATATCTCATCACACAACATTTTTTGAAGATGAAGAAACCAAGGTTCTGGGAGGTCTTCAGGACCTTGTACATAATTACAGAGTTAATAAAGATCAGTTGGAAATTAAATCCAAGTATGCCTCCTGTTCCCAAAATTAATACTATTAACACTTTTACCATGAGTTTCTGAGTTTTTTTCTAGAATCCAAGCATCTTATACTCCTGTTAATACTTACTTCCTTCAGGAAAGTCCATTTACATGTTAAAGAGATTAATTTGTATTTCCTATTAGGTGTGGCTACATTTAATAATATGTCATATTAATTATGAGTATGGCTTCTAGAGTCAGGCCACCTGGATTCAAGTTCAGACCCACCATATGCTGGCTGTGAGACTTTTCCCAACTTGCATAACCTTGCCAAGCCTTCAACTTCTTCATTTATATCATAAAGATGACTGTATGACCTACCTGGTGACACTGGGTGGTTGTGAGGTGAAAAAGATGAAGCATGGAGAGCATTTAGCATTTACCTGACTCATAATATGTGTTCAATGATATTATCAAGTGGGGACTCTTGAAATAATTTGAGAATGAGACTTTATGTATCCCAAGAGTCTGAACAGAGATGTGCTTGAATTCATGTATTTGTAAAGCTCGTAAAATTATCACAACAATCTCCAGTCTTCAAATCTTTTCTCATCTACACATTGTTGCTTAATTAATCTGATTGTGAGTCTCCCTTGCCTAAAAACCTTCCCCTTCCTTGCTGATGACCAAGATAAAAAAGGCCCAAGACAAACCTCCTTAGTGTGGCAACCAGATTTCTATAATTTAACCTCAACATACTTTTCCCAATCTTTCTACCACTTCACTTCATATAAACAATGTTTATGCCAAAGTGAACCACTTGAAATTCATAATATAAATTGTTTTCTTTACCCTTTGTTTCCTCCCACATATCCGCAAATCCAAATCACACCTATTTTAAGCTCAGGTCAAATTTCACGCCCTCCACATCATTCCTGATCCCCTCAGCTGGAAGTGTTTCCTATTTAAGCACTAATTTTCAGTCTTTACTGTGCATCAGTATCACCTGGAGGATTTGGAACAATACACATTGTTACAGCTAACTCCAGAGTTTCTGATTCAGTAGGGATAGGGTGGGGCAAGAGGATTTGCCTTTCTAAGAACGTCCCAGCTGTTGCTGTGAGTTCAGGATTCCCACTTTGATACCACTTTCCTAGAGCATGATAGCTGACATCATTTAATACCATTTACTTTGCATTTCAGTGGTTTGTGCCTGTGTCGTACCTCATATTGGACTAGAGTAAATGGCTTGAAAGCAAAATCTGAGGCTAGTCAATTTTTATATCCTCTCCTATAACACTGTCAAATAGAAGGGCTTTTAATAACGTTGTTTGGTTAAGTGAATTTTAGTGGTAGGACTAGTGAGAGGACTTCTTTAGTGTTGGAGTCAAAAGAAGTTGAAACACTCTAAATCTACAGATGTGACCTATTTTAGGGCTAAAAGAGAATGCCAATAATCATACTGTAAGAGAATGTATATTTATTGAGGACTTGCTATTTGCTAGATGCTGACTGAGTACTTTATACACATTATCTCATTTAATTCTTATCACAAGTCTTTGAAGGTAGGCACTAGTATTATTCCCATTTTATGGATGAGCAGTGATCCTTTGATGATAAGTAATTCCCACCAAGGTCAGCTAGCTAGTAAGCAGTAGAACTGGGATTTGAACCAGGCACTCACTGTCTGTTTTCAAATTCCAGCTCTTAAAGGGCATGCTCTATGACCTCCCACTAAATGATGGGGGCTTGACAAAGTTAAAGATTTCTATTCTTATAATCAGTGGGTAGCAGTGGTCTTATTTAAAGTAGATAGTAAGTGGTTTACTCAGGATCATTTACAGATTTGACTTCATGTAATTTCTGCCTGTTATGCTTTAAATTTATAAATACAAAGGACGCAATTTGAAATCTTAGGCAGAAAAGAAATTATCAGACTATATAGGAAATGGCTAACTCCAATGTTGCAGGCCCTTATTCAGCACTAGGATTGTCATGCACATATCCATCAGTTCAAAAGTGACGACAATATTAAGTAGCATGTAAGACAGTGAAAAACCAGATTTGCCCAGCACAAATACATTGAGTGAAAGACAGAAAGAAAAACAAAAACAAAGCAAAAAAAAAAAAAAAAGAAAAAAAAAATTGACTAACTTGGGTTAGGAGAAGAATTCCATAAGTAAAACTATTTGCTTCAAAAGTATTTTAAGATTCTTGGTTGCTTTTCAAGTTTTAATGCTTAGATTTAAAAATTATGAATTATTGAAACTGATGCATAAGGAACATACATAATAAAATACAAAAATATCTAAGTAAAGCTGTTTTAAAGTAATAGTGTAGTTTTCTAGAAATTTAAAGTGATTTTGAAGCACAAAATTTTTTGGATGCTTGAGTTTTTGGACTTATTATCAAGAAAAATACATGTTTTTTAAAAAGATAGGGATGGACAGTCTCTGTTGTGGGATTGCTGGGTCAGGGTTGGTTATGGACATCATCTGATGTGAATATAAAGCCAAGAAGGCAGGAATAGCAGAAGAAAGGTTTAGAAGAGTCCTGCAATCTTCAGTGTTATCTGAATATTCCTTAGTTAACTCTTTGAGCTGATGATCATTACTTGATTGTAATTAGTGACATACCCTGCTGTTATGCTATTTCAAACAACTCTGAGTTTGCACTCTATTAAAAAGTAGGAGAAAATTAGTATAGTTCTTGGTGCTAAACTTGATTATTCCACAGAGTTCTTACACCCAAGATAACAGAAAATTGTATGAAATACTGGGGGCTGTACTATTAAACTCCAAATTAATAAACCACTAATGATCCTGGTAGCTTGGATTTTATCCAATAGTTTTATGAATACAATGGAAAAATTAATTGTGGTAAAAATGAAGCAATTTTTTTTCCTTTCTGGCTTATTATTCTTTTCAAAAAAGTGATAACTATCTACAGGGAGAAAATTCAAAAAAAAAGTACACCCACTTAAATAGCTATGTAAGAAAAATAATAATGTTGGTTTAGAATTATAAAAATAGAATAATAAGCAACATTAAAATAGCATCTGATTTATGATAGCAAAATAGGTTCTATCAAGATGCACTGAAGAATCTTACTACTTACTAAATAGAGGCCATATTGCCTTAAAGAGGCTTGGGCTTCAGAGATGCAGTCCCCATAAGGAAAACACTCTGTGTCTTGTTTCTTGTTTCCCTATGTGATAACTTGCAGCACAAAAATTTCCGCAAATTCTCAATTAGAAATCATGTATTTTGTGCTAGCTAATGACTGTGATGCCAAAAAAACCTTTTCACTTGATAGTTATAAGAATATAAACTTTTTCCCCAAAAATCATAGGTTAAATGATTAAAAATGTTTTCCATAAAGCTATATGGATTCCTGTTATATGTCTTTATTTCAGTAGCTTTGTGAATCTTTTCCCTGACAACCATGGATGAATGATAGTCAACTATATATTGTTGATTGATTTAAAGTAGTATAGGAAATAACACTTGGTAAGGAAACAAAAAGCAAGGTGAAAGAAGATGCCCTCAAGGAAGGTGGGGAGAGCAGGCTCAGGGGAAAAGAAGGATGCTGATCCTTTCAGATGGCCTAAGCTTTGAGAATACTTTTTTAGCCCAAAGATTGGACTTTCCACACTCTGTTTTTTTCTTGAAAGCTCTAAAAGTTAAGCTCTCTTTCCTTTATCTCCACAGTTTTACTCTGTGATCTCAATTTCCCATCAGCCTTGGAGCTTCTTGAGAACATCAATGTGTTGCTTCCCATGAAAGATAAATGTGAAGTAAATCCAAAATCCATTTGAGTATTTTTGAAGCTCCAAATCTCCTAAACTTTTATTTGCCAATTAAAAAAAACTATTTAAAGTTCAAACTGAGATAGATTTTATATACATATATATTTATCTTTATCTATCTATGTCTATCTTCATAGCCCACAAATACTGTGACATTTATGCCCCATTGGTCCCTCCTGAGGTTAAAGTCTTATTCCTTTCACTTTGAGTTAAAAAAGCATCCAACTAAATCATTTAATGCTCTAATGCCTATATTGATCTGACAAATTAAAAATGATTTTAAAGGAACTTATATGTTTGGAAAAAGACAAACAAACAAAAAACCCAAACATTATTTTCTTTCTAAAACAGTAACTCTTGCCCACATAAAGGGAGAAATTAATATTCAATTTAACCCACATCAGGATGCTCAAGGAGGCATCCTAAAACCCCTGGCATTAGAAATTCATCTTGTGAGCTCCATGTTTTTAGTTTTTGGTTTTCGTTTTTTTTTTTTTTTTTTTTTTTTTTTTTTTGAGATTTTTCAAGGGGGTCTGGTACTTCATGTAACAACAGTTAATTCTGAAAACAAATTATAATTCCCACATTATAGTAAGCTGAATCTTGGGATAGCAAACTGAGAAAACTAAGCTGAGTCTCAGAGAGGCTAGACAGGTGGCCTGAACTTCAACACAAATCTGTCTGGTTCTAAAGTACTGCTTTCTTCACCAGACCACAGCCCCGAGCATCACCTGCAAACTTTAATGGGAAAAAATTCACAGCTATGTGGGACTTTCAGCCTCATGGTATGAAGCTGACTTTGAAGCCAATAGTTTCACTTTCCATTTTAGCATATTTGGGCATCTCTGTGTGTAGTGGACTGAAAAATCTACACACTCTACAAACAAACTTGGCAAGGAAATTTTAGCTTCTTTACTTCACTTAGTTCATTGAACTGCTTAATAAGTTGTGTAATAAAGAACAACAAATCTGCCTCTATATTGGATCTGTTCCTTTAAGTTTTAACCACTGTGCCCTGTTTTCAAGGCTCAGTCTTGCTAGTTCTGCACCTTTTGTGAAACAATGTTGCCTTTAGCCTGAAATATACAGGAGAGCCTATTCTTGGGGCTCTGAGCTTTAAGGATGTTAGTTAGCACTTCTGCACTTATGTGGATATGGCAAGTTGCAAAATAGAGAATAACCTTTGTTTAATTGGAGATTTACAGGGACACCATGGCCTGACCTACATGGACAGCTGCAAGAACAGAGAATTTCTACAGCAAGAAGTTTGCAACAACCAACCACACCCCCTCCCATTTTTTTGTATGAAAGGAGCCTGTATTCTGACCAGAGGAGGATGACTCTCCAAGACATTAGTCTGGCATCCTCTCAGTCTGCTGGCTTTCTGAATAAAGTCGCTTTTCCTTACCCCAACACCTCATCTCCTGATTTATTGGCCTGTTGTGCAGTGAGCAGAATGAGTTTGGACTTGGTAACAATTGTACTCCTCCAGATAGTGACGGTTGACAGACAGGGGCAGACACACTAAATTAATCCAAATGGCTAAACTCAGCTGCTCTAAAGAAAGTAAAAATTTCTTTTAGGTAACTCAAGCATTTTTCTCAAACTTCAGTTTCCAGATTTGTTCTTGTGTTCCCTAAGATGGCTTTTGGTGAGAACTCAATGTGTGACTTCATTTTTTGTTTGTTATTCTTCCATGCTTTTATTGGTGATAGCAATGGACAAGAATAGTGCCAGACAGGCCATAGCAGACACCCAGGTCCAGCTCCTTGGGTGGCAAGCAGGCCTTGCAGATCTATAGCACATCCAGCCCCAGCACAAGATCCAGTTTACCTGGGCCATGTCCCTGGATAGGCAGGAGGCCATCTGTCCAGTTGTATGTGTGGATCAGCATGTATGAGTGTCTGAGCCACTGCCTGCAGGGTACCCCCATCCTTAGCACATGGTAGGGGCTGTTGTGAACACAGTGGGGCATTCCCCAGTGGACCACTAGGCCCCAGTGGAGATCTCAGGAGGATAGGGCTGGGGATTGGAGGAGGCAGGGGGCCAGCCACAAAGTTTGCTCCAGGGCCACATCCTAAGTGGGGTGGCATCAAAAAGTCTTCCATTGGATTATAATTGAAGAATTCATGGAGTAGGAAAAGCTGGCCTTGGGAAAAAAGGGGGATCCTGGGGCAGGGATGGAAACAGAGGAAGTGGGAAGGGCTGAGGAAGAGGGTAGAGAAAAGGCATGGGAGGGGGCAAGGGAGATGGTTGGGGCAAAGCCAGTTGATCCCTGAAGTCTGGGGGCTGGCCCTGGCTCCCCTGGAGGAGATGATCCAGCTCTGGCCAGTCCTCAATCCATGGGTCAGGGGGACAGTCATGCTTGGGCTGGATAGGGGATGTGCAGAGACATGTCAGCAGCCCTTGTATTTTTTCAGTCTCATGTGGTTTGCTCACTGGGTCCTTTTGCCTGCTCTTGGGAACCCTCTGTTATTGATGCTGGTGATATGGCTGGTGAGCATCCAGTTAGTTCTCCTGGCTCCATCAGGATATCCCTACACACTCTGCTTACTTTATCCCTTGCCATCACTGCAGAATGGCTCAGATCTAGTATGACTCATCTCTGGTCCCTGGCTACAGGAGGAAACCTTGTCTATAAGGTCACTTCACACCCACCACAGCAAGCCTCACTTTCAAGCTCCCCACTCAGACTTCAGTGATTTCTGTGGGATACTGAGGCTACTAGAAAAATCCTGGAATTCTTCTAACCTACAAAGGAGGAAGAGGCAGGCTGAGAGAGCTGCTGGCACTGCTCCTTCTACCTAAACTCACTGTGTTGCCATTTGTCCACTGCTGAGCCCACTCTGGGTTACTGCAAATTTACCCTATGAGGAATCTCCCTCCAGAGGCTCCAGAAAGCCCCCCCCCCCCAATTTGAGTCTTTCTCCTCCCCACCAACAATCTTCTCTCTCAAGACTGGAGCAGTGGAGCCATTGGTCTAAAACTTACTTCCCTCTCTTTTCCTTCTGTAGGATCACAATCAAGTGTGGGTAGTAGAAGTGAGATTTCTACCTCTTCTTCTTGCTTTTATGAACCTTCCCAGAAATCCTATCATCCTTTTTTCATAAGATGGCATCCATCTCTCCTATTCCATTTGTTTATATGGTAGAACGGCTCAAGAGAACCTAATATATGGAGGAGAAAGACACACTGGTTTAATAGTTTAAAAACATCAGCCAAGTTCCATGTGTGAACAAAATTATGAATAACAAATGATGGTTATCATGCTGAAACAGAGCTATATCTTAATAAAAAATCAATTCTGTAAAGAAAACAAATGAAGCTGCCTCTTCCTAGAATAATTCTTGTGCAATATTATCAACTTTGCTTGCTGTAAGAAATTTGATTTTTTAAAAGAGTAAACAAAATTGACAAACCTCTGGCCAGGCTTACCAAAAAGATAAGAGAGAGGACTCAAATAAAATAAGAAATAATATAGAAGTAATTACAACTAATGCCAGATAAATTAAAAAAAAAACAATAAAGATAATACCATGAACATATATATAGCAATAAATTGGGCAACCTAGAAGATATGGACAAGTTTCTAGCCCACCAGAACTTGAATGGAAAAATTAATATTGTTAAAATGACCATATGACCCAAAGCAATTTATAGATTTAATATGATACCTTTCAAATTACCCAGGACTAGAACTGGAACTAGAATTTTTCACAGAACTAGAACAAATAATCCTAAAATTTATATGGAATCACAAAAGACCCAGAATTGCCAAAGTAATACTGAAATAAAAAGAAGTTGTAGAAATAACCCTCCCAGACTTCAGACAATACTACAAAGCTACAGTAATTAAAACAGTGTCATAGTGGCACAAAAACAGACATACGAATCAATGGAACAGAATAGAGAGCCCAGAAATAAAATCACATGCCTACAGTCAATTTATGTTCAACAAAAAAGGCAAGAATATACAATGGAGAAAAGACAGTCTCTTTCACATGTGGTGTTGGGAAAACAACCACATGTAAATCATAAGTTAGAACACTCCCTCACACTATATAAAAAAAATTCAAAATGGCTTACATAAGACAAGACACCATAAACCTCCTAGAAGAGAATAGAGGCAAAACATTCTCTGCTATAAATTTTATCAATCTTCTCCTAGGGCAGTCTACCCAGGCAATAGAAATAAAAGCAAAAATAAACAAACAAGACCTAATTAAACTTGTAGTTTTGCATAGCAAAGCAAACTATAAACAAAACAAAAAGACAACCTATGGAATAGGGGGAAATATTAGCAACCAATGAAACTGACAAGAGCTTATTTACAAAATGTACAAACAGCTCATACAATTCAATAACAACAACAACAAACCCAATCAAACAATGGGCAGAAGATCTTAACAGACATTTCTCTAATGAAGACATACTGATGGCCAATAGGTATGTGAAAAGACATTCAATGTTGCTAATTATCAGGGGTAGCAATTCAAAAGTACAATGAGGTATCACCTTATGTCAGTCAGAATGTCCATTATTAAAAGGTTCACAAACAATAAATTCTGGAAAGGGTATGGGGGGAAAAGAACTCTCTTATACTATTGGTGGGAATGTATTTTGGTGAAGCCATTATGAAAACAGTATAAGATTCCTTAAAAAAACTAAAAATAGACTTATCATACAATCCAGCAATCCCACTCCTGGGCATACATCCAGAGGGTACCTTAATTCAAAAAGATACATGCACCCCCATGTTCATAGAAGCACTATTTACAATAACCATGACATGGAAGCAAACTATGTGTCCATTGACAGAAGAATGGATAAAGAAGTTTAGGGATACACACACACACACACACACACACACACACACACACACACACACACACACACAATGGAATACTATTCAGCCATAAAAAAGAATAAAATAATGTCACTTGTAGCAACACAGATGGACCTGGAGATTGTCAAATTAAATGAAGTAATCCAAAAAGAGACAGAAAATACCACATGATATCACTTATATGTGGAATCTAAATAAAATGACAGAAATGAACTTATTTATATAATAAAGACAGATTCAGAGATGCAGAAAACACACTTATGTTTACCAGGGAGGAAAGGTGTGGAGGGATAAATTTGGAGTTCAGAATTTGCATATACTAACTACTATATATAAAATGGATAAACAGTAAGACCCCACTGTACAGCACAGTGAACCATGTTCAATAGCTTGTAATAACCTATAATGGAAAAGAATATTTAAAGGAAACTATATATATATTCAAGAAATATCTGCTATATATATATATATATACACACACACACACACACACAGCTGAATCATATACAGTATACCATAAATTAACAAAACATTGTAAAATGACTATCTTTCAATAAAATAAGAATAAAAATAAAAGTACTATCAATATTCTGGGTAAATTGATTCTGAAATCTCCCATAAATTTTGCCCTGCAAACAGCAGGTTTCAAGCAGATACTGTATCCTGACCTTTTGCTTTACTAATCTAGTGACTTTTATGCACATTTCACTATTCTTTACATATTAAATGATATTGTTAATCATTATTAAAATATATATTTTAAGAAAAAATAAAAACATAAAATGTATGTTTTGAGGGCTTGTTGTTTTTCTGTTAGTAGATATATGTTTGCACAGAAAGTAATGTATATATATTCCCTGGTTTCCTTAGAGCCTTTAATTTGCTAATACATACCAAGGGTTTCCAAGAAAGGGTGATAATGTCAAACAGTATTTCAAAAACATTGTTGACTGTATAATTCTTTTCTTTTTGACAAAGAATAGAGTGATGGAAAATAGGTATCATAAGAAAGGTCAAAGTAAATACTTTTTCATTTATTAATTTTTTGTTCTGTTTTGTTTTTCAAAGGAAAGAAAAGGGAGAGAGGCTACTTTTTAATAAATGAAGACTTTAAATTTCTATAAAAAGCTCTAAACAGCTTTTCTTTTCAGTAGCAAATAAAATAAGGACACAGAGATTTTAATGAGCAGGTGATTTTCCCTGAAAAATAAACTAATGTTGCTGACCACCAAAAGAAAAAATACGATAATGGACCTATAAAGAAGATTATAGAATTTGAGTCTCTAGAGATCTTCCATGTTTAGGAGGCTGGACATTCATCTTGCTAAAGCAAGGCTCTGCCAGATTGGAATTAGAATTAGCTCATTCCTGCACAGATTTCTGCAGTTGACCTTTGGGAGTGTTGCAGGGGTTTCCCTTAGAAACCCAGCACCTATTTGAATCAGTCTGACTACAGCAATGTTCCTAGGACCTGACTAGGCTTTGGGGTGGGAATTCTCCATGCTCGATCAAGGACTTGATTATTCCGAGAGCTTACCAAGTTTAGGCTAGACAAAAACTGAGCATTTGCTTGGTGACCTGCAAGCTAAGCTGTTTAAGTGCCCTGACTGGTTTTCATAGGCAGATGGCTGCAGCAGCAGCCTTCTGACATGGAGGCTTCCAGGCTCCCTGGGATTTTTTTTCTGTTTGCATTATGGAGATGACCCAATACACATCCACAGTGTGTCCAAGTCACATGTTTTCCCAACAACAGGCTCATCCTTCTGACAGTCTTCTGCTTCTCTGACTTTGGGAAGTTCACCTTGCTGCACTGCCAAGATCATTACACTTAGGGAGCACTTTTAGGCTGCAAGGTTAATCTTGGAGCCTTCAGAGAAATAGCTTTGGCCTACTTCAGGATAAAGCAACATGGCAATAAAGGCACACAATCTCAGTATTATTGACTGATGAACATGCTTCCAAAACCAATTCAGACTAACTTTTTCAAGGACTTGGAATGACTTTGACAGCCTGTGAAAGTCACTTCTGAGATGCTCTGAAAGTTAATGTTATTGCTATCTTCCAGGCTTGCTTTTGAGTTTCCAACTTTGCCTGGGTTCAAAGGGAAGAAGGAAACAAAACTTTCCTATCTTGTGGTGACAGTGTTACCAAGTCCAAATTCATTCTCCTCACCACATGACAGGCCAATAAATCAGGAGACGAGGTATTGGGACAAGAAATATGACTTTGTTCGGAAAGCTGGCAGACCAAGAGGATGGCAGACTAATGTCTTGGAGAGCCATCCTGCTCCAGTCAGAATACAGGCTCTGTTCATGCAAAAGGAAAACAGAGGAGGGGGTGTGGTTGGTGGCTGCAAACTTCTTGGTGTAGGAATTCTTTGTTCTTGTAGCTGTCCAAGTGGGTCAGATCATGGTGTCCCTGTAAACCTCCAACAAAACAAATGTTATTTTCCATTCTGCAGCTTGTTATCTTTATATAGTGCAAAAGTGTTAATATCCTTAAAGGTCAGAGCCTTGAGAATAGGCTCTTCTATATATTTCAGGCTAAAGGCAACATTCTTTTGGAAAAGGTGCAGAGCTAGCAAGACTAAGCCTAGAAAACAGGGCAAAGGGTTAAAACCAAAGAAACAGATCTAATATGGAGTCAGATTTGTTCTTTTCTATTAAACAGGAGATGGCAGCTCTCACCTGGCTACTTTTTGCCTGTGACCTCAGGATATGAATGAAATCTTCTGGGAGATGAAATGTATTTAGAATCAATATGTGGAACATCCTTAAACATAAATAAAAATAAAACAAAAAGAATAGATTAAAACTATGTTATATTTGTTTAAATGAATGTTTTGAAATTATTCATACACAACAGAATTTTTTTCTTTTTTATTGAAATTGAGTTGATTTACAACATTGTGTTAACTTCAGATTACCACAAAGTAATTCAGAAATATGCATATATATATATATTTTTTTCTTTTCCAGATCCTTTTCCATTTCAGATTTCATAGATTATTACAAGATGTTGAATACAGTTCCCTGTGCTATACAGTAGACCCTTGTTGTTTATGTATTTTTATATATAGTAGTGTATATATGTTAATTTCAAACTCCCCATTTATCCCTCCCCACCCTTTCTCCTTTGATAACTGTAATTTCATTTTCTATGTCTGTGAGTCTATTTCTGGTTTGTTGATAAGTTCACTTCTGTCATTTTATTTAGACATCATGTAATATTTGTCTTTCTCTGTTTGACATACTTCATTTAATATGATAATCTCTAGGTCCATCCATGTTGCAGCAAGTGGGATTATTTCATTATTTTTTATGGTAAAGTAATATTCCACTGTGTGTGTGTGTGTGTGTGTGTGTGTGTGTACTACATCTTCTTTATCCACTTATCTGTTGATAGATAATTAGGTTGCTTCCATGTCTTAGCTGTTGTAAATAGTGCTGCTATAAACATTAGGGTGCATGTATCTTTTCAAATTAGAGTTTTCTGTGGATATATGCTCAGGAGTGGAATTCCTGGATCATATGGTAACTCTATTTTTAGATTTTTGAGGAACCTCTATAAGGTTCTCCACTAGGCTGCACCAATTTACAATTCCCACTAATAGTGTAAGAGGATTCCTTTTTCTCCACACCCTCTCCAGTATTCATTATTTGTAGACTTTTTAATGATGGCCATTCTGACTGGTGTAAGATGATACCTCATTGTAGTTTTGATTTGCATTTCTCTAGTTACCAGCAAAATTGAGCATCTTTTCTTGTATATCTCCTTTCAAGAAATATCTGCTCAAGTTTTCTGACCATTTTTTGATTGGTTTGGGTTGTTTTTTTCTTTTTTTAATTAAGCTGTATGAGCTGTTTGTATATTTTTGAAATTAATCCCTTGTAAGTGACATCATGTGCAAATATTTTCTCCCATTATGTAGAAGAATAGAATTTTTAAATCAGACACAGAGTTGTCTAATTTTATGTCAATCCTTAACAGATATGTGGTGTAGTTTTATTCTTGGATTTTGAAAGTTTGCTTTTGCATAGTTAAGAAAAAAATACTTGAGGTAGAGTAAATGATTTAAATAGTACTAAAAGTAATATGTTATTTGTGCATGGTGCTTTTAAGCTTTTAAAACATTTTTGTATAACTCATTTATTTGATTACTCACTCACAGTTAAATATTGCTCTTAAGCTTCTAAATTCCCAAAATTAAATTTAAAAATGTTATCTCACTTACCAAAGGCAATTTTTACCCCTAGAAATAAGAGAGCTTCTTGGTGCTTTACACAAGATAAATATTAACCGCTAAATGATTGCAATCTTTTTGGTAACTGAAACTCAATTTACAATAATAATTAACTCCACCCATTCTTTGAATTCATGTAGCATACTTCCTGAGAAAGGCTCCAAGTTTGCAAGTTTACATTAACACATTTATCCTCACAATATTTCTCAGGACATCAGTCAGGCAGACTTCACCACTTCCATTTTATGGATGGAAAAACAGTTCACAATAAGATCAGATAAGATGCCCATTGGTTATTCAGAGCTGCCATAGTTAATACAGCAGAATAAGGACATGATCTTCCTACAGATACCCTATGCTGGCACATTTCTCCAATGGCTCAGGACCACTGTCTGGGCTCTTCACCTAGGTGTGCTCCCCCAGATGTTGCCTTGTCATAGAATCATCCCTTCTCCCCAGTCCTTTCCCTCACCCTTATTGTTGGGCTTTCAGGGACCTTCTACTTTCAGGTTCAATGTACAGAGTCAAGGATTGTTAATGGCTTAATGTTTGACTCCACAGTATGACACACTTGCATTAGCCTGATTCCTTGGCTAGTCTTCCAATCCTTGGTTGAAATCACTTCTGTGTTTATCATATATTCATTTTATTGACAAGAGTTGTATAAAACACATACATTCTCCAACTATCTATCTTACTATCAATTATCTCCACTCACTATCAACCAGGATGCTGAAAGCCCCCTTTAAGCATTTTATGACTGAGGTTTCCAAAGTGACTTGGAGAGAACTTTTGCAAAGGCAACATTTTTTTTTTCCACATCCCAGAGGTTTTATCTCTAGCTCATGGAGAAATATAAGTAAATTAACACTTTAGATACACTTTTATGCCCAGCAGCCTCAGGAGAGTCTTACAATTAAAAAGTTCAATTTCCTTTATTCTTTAAATGTCAGTAAATACCAGAGAGGCAGGCATATTTAATAGTTATGCAAAACATTTCTGATTAATTTCCAATGTGAAAATAGGTCATTTTAATTCTTATTTTTGATGCACAGATGACCCAGAATTCCACTTTCTGCTATTAAAATCTGTTCCATACCTGATGGTTGTACTTTTAAACTTTTTGCATTTATATATATAAAACATGATAAAAGCAACATCATAATCTGAAGAAAATAACCTAATTTTAGTATCATTAAGAAATCTAAGTGTAAACTTCTTAGATTACTAAAACTTATGTTTCTAAAACATTCTATGTTTCAAAGAATCTATCTTTTTGCCCAGAGGAAGAGTCTTTAGAAGATATTTCTCACTAGAAGCGTTTTGGTTCCTTGGAAGGAGGTGTGTTCATGTGTAGATAGTGCTAATGGGTGAGAGATTTTGATATTTATTCTAGTTGGTCTCTGAATTCACTGTCTCTCTGGAGAGGGAGAATGATGGTTTAAATTTTCTCTTTAACTTCATAGTTATTGGACCCTTGGAGGGCATTCTGGAATACTGCATTTCTTTATGAACTTCTATCTTCTTCTCTAAATAGGGATTTCTGAGAGGAGATGGTTTATTTGCTTTCTTTAGTCTTTAGGACCTGGAGGCTGAGCTTCTCCCTTTATTCCAAGGAAAGTATTGGTCAGACTAGACAAACTCCAAGTTTGAAAGTCACATGATAACAAGATTGAATCTAAGTTCTTCTGCTTAGCAGTTAAATTTGGGCAAATTCTTAACTTCTAGAATTAAGTCCATTTTCTAAAAGTTTCATTTATATTACCTCCCTCATAGGATGTTATAAGAAAGAAATAAAATGATTGGTGCATTGCCATTATTCAACTCATGTTGGTTCCTCCCAGAGAATATAAAACCTGTCACAGATCTATCAGAGATGTAGATTTATTGAGAGCAAAGATTGCTTCATGCACTCAACTGTATCCAAAGCACCTAGGAACATTGTAGGACCTTAGTGAATATTTGTTAAACAGATGAATTTTCATTCTCATTGGATCACAGACTTAATCATTGTTTCCCTTTGCAGCTCTTGGGAAAGGCAGAAGCAACAGATGACTCCATGAGGATGTTTCCAGCCCTGAGATTCCAGGAGTGTATGAGAGTACTGGATACCTTAAACAGAAGAGAGCTATCATTGAATTCAGGAAAAGGAAGAAAGGGAAGCTGACAAGTTACAAAGAAAAAACATTTTCCACTGTAACAGTTTTGCCTCATGCCAAGGTTTCACATAGTTTAATTTCAATTTCTTTTATATTATTGGTAACTTTATGCTGGTCTAATTTTGTATAAGATATCAGTGTAAGTGATCCCTGGTTTGGATCTTTAACAAGATCTTTTAAAAATGCATCTTAGTTATCCTCACCCACCCACAGTCTCAATTTGAAATCCTCTAACAGAAGGAAGAAGGGGAAACCTTTTTTAAATTTGCCAAGGAGTAAGACCTGATTGATATGTCTCAAGATCATTTTGATTCTTGAAGGTGATATAATACTTCTGTCCATCAAATTACCAAGATTTTTTTACTTTTCAATTTAGGAGAGTCAGCCCCATAACTACAGATGCATATTAAATTTCCCAGTGCTATCCTATGTGGTAATTTGAAAAAATTATTTATCTATATATCTGTAAGATGGTTAATCATCAATTTCTCACAACTATAATATCTTTTTAAAGGACTGTTAAGTAGGGGGAGCATTAATTCCCTCTATTTTGATTATGTGGTTCAGGCACATGATACGGAATTTGATGTTCATTGAAACACTTTGTGAATCCAAGCTAGTGTATTCCTGACTTCATTAGGTGAATTTCTGGGAAAATTTAGCCAATGGAAATTTTATTTTTTTATTTTTTCATTGAATACTCAGGTTATAATGTGTCAATTTCTTGTGTATAGCATAATTTTAAGTCATACATATACATACATATATTCATTTTCATATTCTTTTTTAATATAAGTTACTATAAGCTATTGAGTATAGTTCCCTGTGCTATACAGAAGAAATTTGTTGTTTATCTATTTTATATATAGTAGTTAGTATCTACAAATCTAGAACTCCCAATTTATCCCTTCCCACCATGTTTGTTTTCTATGTCTGTGAGTCTGTTTCTGTTTTGTAAATAAGTTTATTTGTGTCTTTTAAAAAAAATTCCACATGAGTGATATCATATGGAATTTTTTTTCTCTTTCTGGGTTACTCTACTTAAAATGACAATCTCCAGGTCTATCCATGTTGCTATAAATAGCATTATGTTATCATTTTTTATGGCTGAGTAGTATTCCATTGTATAAATATACTACAGTTTCTCTAGCCTGTCATCTGTCAAAGGCCATTTAGGTTGTTTTCATGTCTTGGCTATTGCATATAGTTTTCCATAATCGCTGAACCAAACTTCATTCCCACCAACAATGTAGGAGGCTTCTCTTTTTTCCACACCCTCCAGCATTTATGATTTGTGGACTTTTGAATGATGGCCATTCTGACTGGTATGAGGTGATACATCATTGTAGTTTTGATTTGCATTTCTCTGATAATTAGAAATATTGAATATAGTTGCATGCACCAATTGGCCATTTGTATGTTTTCAACCAATGGAAAATTATAAATAATGATCATAAGTTTTAACACCATTTTTAGGGGGAAAAAGCCAAATGTGCTGTTTTTTTACAGAATGGCCCTTAATAGGAAAAAAAAAAAGTCTATAAGTATTGTTTGATTACTGACCAAAAGATAGCTTAAATTTAGCAAAATCTATTGAAATCTTTTATACAAGTCTTCATTTTTATGTGTAAGCACAAGGAGAAGATTTGAGTATGTGTCAATAATTAGAATGAAATAGAATATTTGGGACTTCTTTGTAATTATTTGAGCCCTCCCCATAGAACACCTCTGCACCAGGTGACTTGAAACACAGAGATGGTACTTCCAAATTATACATCAAAAAATTCAAGGGAACTTCTCAATGGCTAAGGTTAGATGCTAACAAGCAGCCTCCAATAAGAAAGGCAAAAAGTCTGAGAGCCTAGGCTTTGAGTCTGCCACTCTGGATTTACATCTTAGCCCTTTTGTTTATAGGCTTTGTGACACTCAGTTTATCTGTTTACTTCTTGTGTCTTAGTCTCCTTGATGGCACACAAATACCAGCATTATAGTATTGTGGTTAAACAGGTCTGGCTGCATAATTTGTGGGACCAAGTACAAAATGAAAATGTGAGACCTTTGCTCAATAAACAAGAAAAAATGTCATTAAAGATACTTAATAGTCACAATAATTTTACTTGTTTACTTTACTTTACCTGAGTTGTGCTCTTTTGCATGGGGATTCACTTCTCCAGAAAGCTCCCTTCCTATGGCCTCGTGCCCCAACTCAACATGGACTGGAGAACCCCAGTGGATTGCAAACTGTGCCCCAAGATGTGCTCAGTACCTGGATCAGGGATGGGAAGGGCTCAAAATTCACTCACAGAATGTGCCATGGCACTGGCAACCTAAGGCTGCTGCCGTATCCTGCTTGGAGATACCAAAGGATGCATGCCTGACCCTGCCCAATCTTGTATGGGTTTAAAACACATTGGCTTCCAATTGCCTGAGCACAATCTAATCAACTAGCCTCAGGTAGGGGTGGAGGACAGCAATGGCTGGGCAGGGGTCTGATGACAGCAGTAGGTGAAGGCATGGCCAAGAACCTATCCCAGGGAAGAAAAGATATTGCTAGGGCTACCACATAAGCTGAAGCCATACATATGCCACTCTCCCATAGACTTCACTTAAATATAAAAGTTCAAAATTGAAATGATTAAGCATTTCATGTAGGCTACTGCAGAACATTCAATGTCAAGCCTGGGGCCCTTCTCAGTGCTGGAACCTGTGCAACTACACTAGTTGCACATCCGTGAACTTGACTTCAGGGTTGAATGATAAAGTGCTTTAAAAACTCATGGCACACAGGAGATTACAGAGCCATGTATTATGGCTACAGGACAATGCAGGTCAAGATGACACACAATATTATAATGAAATATTTTACAGACTTAAAAATAAATTTAAAAAAATTTAAGTGCTTTAAGTCTTATCTTCATCTAAGACCCTTCTACCAGTGATGCAGCTTTCTTTGTAAAAGCTTAGTGGCTGGACAACCTAAAATGAAACACACATTGGTCAGTGCATGCAAAAGACGGGCATCTCCCAATAAGGTCTTGGGACTTGAAGAACACAGATAGCACTAGTAATGATAGAACTGTGCTCAAATAGCAATTTTTACATAAGTCAGCATAAAAGCAAGTAGAAGAGCTTGATTTTAGTGTTGTGGTATGAATAAGCCATAATTGGAGGTTTGATGGTAGTGGGAGGCAGCATGGGTCTGGATTATAAAGTCCATTGAGGGGTCTATTGTTCTGTGATTGGCACAAGCATACAAACAGCCTGTCAAAATTTCTCTGGGGATGAGGACACTCATCAAGTTAAGTCAACATCCATACAAATGTGTCTTAGGGAAAGTGAAGGGTGCCAGAGAGTTAACAGCCACCTATGGAATAAGCCACCCCAGAATCATTGGAGGGAGGATAACCAGGTCCTAGCCAGTGAAGATCTTAGGGGAATATTTGGATTCATGGATAACTTCCTAGTAGTGTCCTACAGGCAGACTGACCTTTTTAAAACATAAATATCATGGTGTCACTACCCTGTTTGAAATCTGTCGACCTCCAGTTGCCTGAGAATAGTCCAAACACATTAAATTGCCTACAAGGTCCTTCACAATCAGTCTTTGTTTACCCCTTCACTCCACTCCACACTGAACTTCCCTCTCATCACTTGGTTCTTGCTCCTCTTGTCAGGAACATTCTCTCCACCACCGTCCTCCCCTTTCTCAATGACTTCTCACAGCCTTTTAGTTCTTAAGTTAAACATCACTTCTTCAGGGAACAAGGTCTTCCCTTAACCCAGGTAGGGTGAGGTTCCTCCTCTGTGCCCCAGTGCACTTTAGAAGCCTCTGATCAGAACACTTTAATATTGTCTCAGTTGTGCTACAAGAAGCAGAGATCAAATCCATCCCAATCATATTTCTATCCTCACTCTCTAGAACCTGACACCTAGGAGGTTCTCAGTAACTTTTGGTAGAATAAATGAACCAATAAATGCTCTTTCCCTGCAGTGCAAGAAGTATAAAGAAGCTCAGTCTATACGTGACTAACACAGATATCTATATCTCTTGTACTTTTCTAGGCAGGGTGACATACTAGTAAAATACGTGGTGCATATGTGGATACAGCCCTCTTCTGGAGCTGGGCTGGGTCATTCTGTTGTCAAGTATTGGAACTTAGAGTCATAGATGTGTTTTAAAAGATCAGTATAAGTTGAGCTACAAATAGTGCATTAGATAAAGCCTGAATCAAAAAAAGAGCAAGAGATAGTTCTAGATGTGCTCAATATGTTTGTTGAATGAATGTCTTTTTTCATGTCCCTCTAAGCTGGTGACAATTTCTGAGGTTTCTATCCAAGCTTCTCAGAAAGACATTTTGGGATAAGACTGCAGAGTTAAAGAGCTGTTTTAAGAACATGTAGCTTTCATATTGACATGCTTAACTACTCCCATGTGAGAGAGTAAGTGACAAGAGCTATGAGGTTAGGTTGGCTTGGATTATAATAGAGGAGAACAAATCTGACTCTATATTGGCTCTGTTCCTTTAGTTGTAACCACTGTGCCTTGTTTTCCAGCTCAGTCTTGCCAGCTCTGCACCTTTTGTAAAACAATGTTGCCTTTAGCCTGAAATATACAGGAAAGCCTATTCTCCAGGCCCTGACCTTTAAGGATGTTAGCACTTCTGCACTTATGTAGAGATGGCAAGTTGCAAAATAGAGAATAACATTTGTTTTATTGGAGGTTTACAGGGACACCATGGCCTGACCCACATGGATGGCTGCAAGAACAAAGAATTCCTACACCAAGAAGTTTGCAACAACCAACCACACCCTCTCCCCTGTTTTGTTTGTTTGTTTGTTTGTTTTTTGTATAATAGGAACCTGTATTCTGACTGGAGCAGGATGGCTTTCCAAGGCATTAGTCTGCCATCCTCTCGGTCTGCCTGCTTTCCAAATAAAGTCACTGTTCCTTGCCCCAACACCTCATCTTCTGATTTATTGGTCTGTCATGTGGCGAGCAGAATGAGTTTGGACTTGATAACAGGATTATGCCAAGAATTTCAGTTTGATGTGAATGGCTTTCAGGAGCCAATGTGAGGCCTGGAGCAGGGAAGCAATAAGATGAAGGTTTCCCCCAGTGTCAAAAGGTTTTAACCACAGTGTCTGTATGAGGAATTAAGAGTGGAGGTGAAATGGAAAAGCTCTAAGAGGAAATGAGAGTATTTATCAGCATCCAGGCTTGTGTAAGTTCAGAAATAGTGGTACAAGTTTGGAGACATGCACCAACATTATACCATGGAGACTTTCATCGAAGGCTGCACTATATAGAAATGGCCTTTGAGTTCCTATGTGAATTTTAACAGTGGATAGCTTACAAAATCATCTGGTATTTCAAAATTAATTTAATAAATATTTAATAAACCTTGTTCTGGATACTAGAAATTCAGCTGTGAATAAGGGAGACATTTATGTACCATTTAAAGCAGCACTGGCTGATAGAACTTTCTTCAGTAATAGAAATGGTCTCTAATCTGCATCACCCAATATAATAGATAATAGCCATGTGTGGCTACTGCATACTTGAAATATGCCTAGTGTGAGTAAGGAACTGAATTTAAAATCTCAATCTTGTTTATAAGTCCAAACTCTGCAGGATGGCCAATATAGGCCTCCTTTCTCAGATCTCATCCCTGGCATTGTCAATGCAAAGACTTAAAGAAATATTTGTGGTTTCCTGGCAAACCAGCCCTTAATTTTCCTTTGTGTCTTTAGACATTAAGTTCCTTTTGCCTAAGGTGAACCAGTGCCCACCAACATTTCCACCCCCAGACCTCCTTGCCTGGCTACTTCTATTTCCAGTAGGAAACATGGTCTCCCTCAAATCCTTCAGTCAGTTCTAATAGAACTCCATACATATTTCTACATGACACTTAACACCATGTGATATTTTTTAGAATAGAGAGATCATGGAACAGAGTGGGTGAAGGCACAAACTTTGGGATCAAATTTCCTGGATTCAGGCACTCAGGGATTTAGTGATAAGTGATTCATTTTCTTATTTTGTAAATGCTATTCACCAAAGGCATGTATAATTGTCAATCCAAAACTAATATAATACTTGCCAAAAAGCATAGAAATGTAACAGTTTTAATAGGCTTTATTGCTTCATCAGGCATGAGTGAGTATTTTTGATGAGAAATTTTGAGTTATTGATTCATGACCTCATCACTGCTCTTGGGGAGCCTTAGCTATTGTGAAGAAAAAAAAATCACAAGTTAAATTTCTATTTGTTCTAAACTTGCGTGCTAACAGTTTCTAGTTCAGAAGAAATTTTCCAAAGTAAATAACTTTACTTTTTACTTTACTTTAAATTATTTACTTTTGAAAATTACTTTTGTTCTATTTGAACAAATGAAGGCATTCATGAGTAAATAAACCAGGCAATTTACTCTAAGGTGGGTACCTGAGAAGCTTTTTCTTTGTTCACTGGAGACCAAGTGGAACTCTTAACATTGTGAGAAGTTTGTTAAGATGCAGTCTCAGATGGCTCTTGAGAAGATGGGAAGTCAATATTGTTCCCTATTATTTTTACCATAAAGAACTTTTATATTTTGGAGTTAATTGTACTGGTGCTATTACTGAAATATTCCCACAATGTACTTTGTAAATAGTTGGAATACAAATAAATATATACTCATATATTAACTCCTACTCAAACTCATTCTATTTCACCTTAGCTGAACTTTATTTATTTTTGAAGACACATGAAGAATTCTTACTTTATTTGTGTTATTACCAACAGGAAAATTTTACTCCCCAACCTAATATTTCAGGTTGTGTCTTCAAATCACACTGCCATATTGCCACTACTGTTTCAGTTTTGTTGTTGCAATTTTATGGTTTACACATTTAGATATTTTATTAATTTATCTTAACCTTGGGTGAAAATTCTGTGAATGAGCCAATGAATATAGCGACAAATGGGAATTCTTAAAAATAAATAAATAAACCCTTGATTTTACAGTGGTGCACACACACACACACAAAATATATGATGAGTGTTGCTCCTTTTACTTGATGAGAATACATGGACTGGGGCATTTTGAAGTTTGATCATATTTTGGTAGTAGTGGTCTTGTACAGAGTTAATGGAAAGTAACTCAGATTATCTTTACTTATAGTGAGGAAATTAGCTCAAAGTCACTCTGTTTTGATGGCAGCCCCGGGATTAGAACTGAGGTCTTCTGATTTCCAATGCAGAGCTTGGGTCACGTTGAGAATAACTGCTTACATAAAGTTTGGTATACAAAACACAATAAAACCTAAACAAATCTCATCCTTACAACATGATGATACACAGTTAAAGAGGTGCTTCAGGAAGACACCCAGGAAAGGTTTAGAGAGCTCTGGATGATGGTTTTGAAAAAGGTAGATTTCCCACCAGTTAACTAATAGATCTCAAAAGAGTTTACTCCCAGTAGAAGAATTAAATAATGTAGGTGGATGATGGAAGCAATTGGGTTCTGCTACTTTTACCATTTCTGTCATTACTTGCTTCATTTTCCATTTCAATTCTCATTTCCCCATCATAGTTTTCCTCTTCCTTGATGTGTAATGTATCTATCTGCCTTTCTGAAATTGCCTCTCAATGTTCTTTTTTCCCCTAAATGTTTCATCTCAGCCTTCAAGCTCAGATTGTACATTTCAGAAGTTTTTCTGATGGTATTAAACCATGGTAGCCTCTTCTACCTATGAAAGGTCAAACCCTATTATTTACACCAATTTTAACTTGTAAAAATTAACAGCCCACTAGTTTTTAACAGTTCATATTTTAATGTGTGTTTCTCTTAATTGTTTGTAAGCCCCTTAAAGATCAAATTCATGTATCCCCCAATTGTTTTTGTAGTAGATATATTGAGTTACAGAAAAAGAAGGCAATTAATATATAAATATTGACTAACTCTTGATAAAATGAATGTAAAATGTGACCATTTGCATGTGCAATACTATCTAAAATATTTATAGCATGCTAAATTATATTACAACTATTTAGATTTCACTGTGAGTTTAATTATCCATTCTATTTGAGTAACAGCTCCCAGAAACCATTATCATTCACTCTTCATGATCAACAATAGTTTGTGAAATGACTACTGTCTGGTGAGGGCTTGGTTCTTTCAATGACTTCCTCCCCTGTACACCAATTCATGGGAATCACATCAACAAGGGTCGCTGATCACCCAAACTCTGGTGTATTTGTTTTCTATGCTTCATAACAAATTACCATGAATTTTGTGGCTTAAAGCAATATATATTCATAATCTCAAAGTTTTCATGGGCTGTGAGTCCATGTATGAATTAACTTTCTGCTCAGTGTTTCATGGAAGTGTGATCAAATTATCAGCCACTTTGCATCCCCATCTGGAGCTCAGAGTTATGTTCTAAGATCAGTTAATTTGTTGGCAGAATTCAGTTTCTTGTGGTTTTAGGACTGAGGCTTTCATCTTCTAGAGGCTGCCCTTCTCTTAGGAAGTTCACAACATGGCTCTTTTTTTTAAGACCAACAGGAGACCATCTGTGATCTCCAGATCTTTTAAAGACCCACTTTACTAAGTCAGGTTCACCCAGGACAACCTCCTTTTGATTAACTTAAAGTCACTTATTAGGGACTTCACTTATGGCTACAAAAATCACTTCACATTTGCCATATAACATACCCTACTTAAGGGAGTGACTACTTTGTAACTTTTCTCATATTCCATTAGTTATAAGCAATATAGTTCTCTTGGGGACAGTATTTTGCCTGTCTTCAAGGGAAGGGATTATGTAACAGTATGATTCATTAGGGTTAACCCTAGGATGTGTCTGCCACATTTGGCTTTGGAAATGTTTTAAGTTTCATTCCAACATATTAGACCTGTTCATATATTTACACAGCAACCACTTCTTATTTTGCATAATTTGGACATGACACAATAGCTCTGGACTCTACATTTTTATTGACAAGAAACCTTATAGATTTTTTCTATAGATTTCTATAGTAAGTCATTCTTAGACTTCATGTTATAAAACTAAAGACAACCTAAGCCTCTAAGACACTGTCAAGCTGACCCACTTGTATCTCTAATTCTGCCTGGGAATCAGGTTACACATCTGCTATAGGTCAAGTACCATGTCTGATGCCACAGTGAACACTAAGAGGAATAAGACTTATTCTCAATGAGCTTTCAGTCTAGTAGGAGAAACAGATGTGAAAAGATAAATTCAATAAAATGCTATGTGGAGGAATAGTAGAGGAAGCAACTGAGTACAAGAGAGAGCACAGTTGAAAGACTGTCTCTCAATATCTCCATTTATAGATAAAGAGACTAAGATTTAGAAGTTAAGTAACTTGCCAAAGGTCACATTATTAGTAAGTAGCAGTCTTGGAGTTGAAGCTAGAAAAATCTGTGTCCAGAACCTCTGAATTGAAACATCATACTAAGCATAAGTTGTGCAATTCCAATAGGAAGTGGAAAGTAACATTTAAATCATATATAAAATATTTAAAATAAAAAAGTAACTTATTTTCCCCTGGGAAACAGAATTAATCATATGCAAAAGAATGAAACTTGATGCCTATTTCACAACATATACAATAATTAACTCAAAATGAATCAAAGACCTAAATGCAAGATACAACTCTTAGAAGAAAACATAGGCTAAATCTTTGTGACTTTTAAATATGATAATAAAGCACAAGCAACAAAAGAAAAAATAGAAAAGTGAAATTTCATCAAAATTAAAAACTTTTGTCCTTCAAATGACACCATCAAGAAGGCGAAAAAACAACCTCCAGAATAGGAGAAAATTTCCATAAATTATATATCTAATAAGAGACCTGTATCTAGAATATATAAAGAACACTTGTAACTTAATAATAAAAGACAAAAACTCAATTAAAAAATGGGCAAAGGACATATCCCCCAAGAAGATATACAAATATCCAATAAGCAAAGAAAAAGATGTTCAACATCATTAGGTACCAGAGGAATGCAAATTAAAACCACAATGAGAGTTTATTTTAGATCCACCCAGATGGCAATAATCAAAAAGACAAATAATAACAAATGTTCACTGGGATGTGGAGAATTCCTCATAGACTTCTAGTGAGAATTTAAAATGGTGCAACAATTTTGGTGAACACGTCTGGCAATTCCTAAAGTGATTGAACACAGAGTTACTGTAGGATACAGAATTTCCATTAATAGAGAAAGAAGAGATTATACCAAGAGAGTATACCAAGAGAAATAAAAATGCATGTCTAATAAAAACTTACATATGGATGTTCAAAGCAGCATTATTTATAATAGTCAAAAGTGAGAACAATCCAAATGTTCATCAACTGATGAATGAATATATAAAATGTGGTATATCCATATAGGAAAAAATATTATTCAGCCATCAAAAGGAATAAGTATGGATACACTCTATAATATGAATAAAACATTATACTAACTGAAGGAGGCCAATCACAAAAGACACATATATTATTGCATTTATAGGAAATGTCCAAAACAGACAAATCCATAGAAAGAGAGAATAGATTAGTAGTTGCATAGGACTGGGGAAGATAGGGAGAAATGAGAGGTGACTGCCAAAGGGTACAGGATTCCTTTTTGGAGTTATGAAAATATTCTAAAATTGACTGTAGTGATGGTTGCACAACTCTGAATATACTAATGACCATTGAATTATATGTTTTAATGGCTGAATTGTATGGTTTGTGCATTATGTATCAATAAAGATGTTGCCAAATAAAAGCAACAATAGAGCTCAGGCAAGGGTGAAGAATGAAGGTGGGATATTTAGAGGTGATAAAAGATAATGAAGACCATAGAAATGGTGAGGAAGGGTGAGATTAAACAGAGACTTAAAGAGTAGAATAAATAGGAAACAATTGGAAATGAAAAGTTAGAAAGGAGGAAAAGGAGGACAAGTTTGATCTTCTAGATTCAGTGATTGATAGGATGTCCCCACCCCACCCTCTGGTCCAGCTTGAGATGTTTAAATATGCTTACATTTCCTTTCTCTTTTCCATGTTATATACATTCTGTTCCACTCCACTTAATCTTAAAAAAAATTCCGTGAGAAAATTTCTCCTGAATAAAATCTTAGAAGAGACTGATATTCAAAAATGACAGATGAGTGTTCCACATGAATATCAAAACATTGCACTCCTTGATCAATCTCTCCCATATCACCATCCAAAGCAAATGATGATGCTTCTGATTGTGCTTTTAAATTTCATTCATATTTTTTTTCCTTTGCCCTTGTGTATAGTAGATGACTGTGGGAAAATGTAGCTGATGATGGAATTTGGGTTTTTCTTGAGAAGCCAAAGAAAAGAACAGTTTTGAATAACCTGTTTGAAATGCAAATTATTCTTCTGAGCATCAGAAATCCACTAGATTTATGAATCAACCTGTTGACATAAATGATCATTGATGGATTTATGAGATTGCTCATGTTTGGGTTCAATGCCCTTAAGGGAGCACCCTCATCCTGATGCCATTTACTTGAAGACCTGTTAATCTTTCAGTTTCATATGTACAAGGAACAAGAAATGTCAGTTTTGCCTTCCTCAATCACTATTCTGAAGTAATGAAAGCTTTTGTTCATTATACCTTTTAACATATACTCAGTGATAGGAAACAGCTCATCACATGAATGACAAGGTATTTAAAAATTAGCTAGAGTAACATTTACTCTGCCATGGTATTGTCAACCCCTCAGTTTGCAGGAGAGAAAAAAGTTAATACACATGGGGTATATCCACTACCTATGATTGAATGTCAGGGTCACACAAATGCATCAAAGGCCGAGACCTCATATTTGAAGTTGTTTCCATTAGCAAGTCCTTATCAAGTGTATCCTTGTTCATGTTCCTTAATTTTTCTTTTGAGTCTCTTTTAAAAAATCATAAATGTGCTTGGAGCAGAGAACTCAAGGAGTGATCAAGAATATCCTTTAAACAAAAAATAAACTATAATTGGTTCAGTTTTGGTGTGATAAGATTATACTGCAGATTAAGTGGGAGTCCAAATTCATTTTAAGGTTTTTTTAAAAAAATTATTGTAATAGTGATGGCCATATCTCTCTCTCACCAGCTCGGTGTGCCACAGCTGACCCCAATGATATATGCATGAGGTTTCTACCATCTTCTACCAATTCTCCCCGTTACAAGCTCATTGAGTTATATTATTTGTGGGATTCAGTGGTGTTTCTAAATGACAAAAATTTTATTATTAGAAATCCAACACACTTAGGTAAGTTCTAATACGGGCCAGAATTCACTGGTCAATGATAGTCTGCCTAGGAAAGTCAGTCTTCCATTAGCATACCACAGCCTCCACTCTGACCTTAAACACCCACAAAAAAAATTGTTTTGATCCTTTTTTCTGGACAATAAAAGTTGACGATCTCCAGTGGAAACTAATAATTCAAATGCTGCAGACCTGTCTATAAATTATCTTCAGGGACTCTATACCCTCCACACATATGAAATGTGTCCCCTGCAGAAAAGGGTGATACTTTCCATGTCATAGCAGTGTCACCCATATCCAAGAATGAGAAAAAAATTAATCTCCAACAGGATGCATCTTCATCCCTGAGAAAACATTTCATTATAGAATTAAAATGATAGACAATTGGCTTGGTTACATGGTAGGCTAGCAAAATCCATTAAACCAGTAGTCTTAGAGAATTTAACCACTAAGCATAAGCATTTCTCATATTTCTAAAGGAAAACATGGTCAGAATTCTAATTTTGGATCCCAAATATACTTATCTCCTTGAAAATGCTTTTAAGACCTCCTGGCATCACATTCTCTCCCTGCCACTAACTGAAACTTCCTCAGATACAAGACACTGGATAAGATGTTCACAACCGAGAGTGGAGGTTCCTGAGAGGCAAAATCTGGAAAGGACTGCAAGGAAAATTAGATGTACTGGCTTTTGAAATCTAGGAGACAAATGCAACACAAGGGCCATTTGGTTGTTTGTGTTACCCACTTCTCTAATTTCTGCACTTAGCTCTCTTCACATACTACTCAGACTCCCTCTGCTATGGGAGAAGGAGTCTCTCAAAAGTCACTCAAAGTAACCCTTCTGACTCAGAATCACCTTGGCATGGCCACATCTACTGAACTTGAATAATAGTGCTTGTAGGGGTCCAGGATTTTAACTTTCTTATCTTTTAACAAGTTTCCAATGTAATTTTTATGAATTTTAGAATTTGAGAACCACTTTCTTAGAAGTTGAAAAAGGAGAGAGAATGACTTCATCAACTGTGTCAGTAACATTGACTAGAAATAGCACTAATGGATATTGTTTGTTTTTATGACCCCTTGACAATTACAAGTTTATCTTTCTTTCTCACTTGATTATAAGCCACTTGAAGGCAGAAATCAAGCCATATTAACCTTGATATTTCATGTATATAGTATAATACTTGGTATGAAGAGGTAGTCAATAGTTATTTTAAAATATTAATATTTAGCTGTTGAATAAATGTGTGAAAAAATGAAATAATCAAACATATCTAGTAATAAGGTAATCCTGGTATTTGCATTTTAGGAAGGAATAGATTTCGGATGGAAATGTTACTTAAAGATGTTCATTGTGACTTTTTGGTATTTTTACACAGTACTGTGTTGGTCTCCCTGTGTTTATTTATATTCCCAAAGCTGCTTATTGGTATGCCATAGACTTTCAGTTTCATCTCTGATACATGCTAATGATTCTGTGCCAGATATTTAACAACTGAAAACTATATTATATTTTCTGCTTGCATGTAAAAAGTAAAGTAAAAGGGATGTGTTTGTACAATCCATGTAAAAAAAGAATGAAGAAAGTAACTAAAATCTTGAAATTAGTGATTCTCCTTTGAGAGTCTCTCTCAAAATATTGTATAATCTATGTCTTGGCATACATATTCTACATATTTTGTTTAGTTTACTTGGAACTTAAAAATGACCACAATGACTTAGCTTACAGGTTTTGGAGGGGGGCAGGTGGGCTTAAATATGTGGTCTGCTGTCCCCTGAGATTTAGAAATGCAAGATGCTTAGATGTTGTGCTATTATATCTTCATTTTTGAAAGCCCTATTTTCTTTTAATGCTATTTTATTTACGTTCCAATCAATTCAGGAATTCATGTTTGCTACCATCTTTTATATCTCTTTTTCCCATTTAAAGACATCTTTCCTTTTGAAGTGTACTGTTTTGTCTGTTTCTCTGAGCACTGCTGGTTATTCTCTTCTGTCTCTTGTTCATTTACTTGAGGAAATAGCTTTTCTGCCTGAAAAGCCTCCCATCTGACCCGAATCAGTCATCACATCGGGATGACTGCTTTGCGTGTATTCTTGTAATTTCTCTTCTTCTCTTTCTTTGTATTTTTCCTCCTTCTTCAAACAAGATTTATTTAAAGAGTTATTTTAGCCTAGTCCTAGAACCAAAAAAGCCAGTAACTGTGCCCATGATGTTATCAGAAAACTCAAATGGATATTTTGTGAAAAAAAGAACTGTAATGACATTCCCTGAAATCTTTATTTTGTTTTGTTTTTGAAAGTTCAGTGTTTATTTTTCTTCCTTCCAATGCATGTTTTTGTTCCTCTGTGTGCACAACATCACAAATCTTGACAAAATATGTTGAGGAAATGGGATGGCAGCCCATCTGCAGCAAAAGAATCCCCCTGCTTTAACTTGCAGGTGATTTTCCAACATGAAGATAAACAATGGGCGCTTTCCCCAGATAAAAATATTGGGTTCAATAACATACACAGAAAACTTTATACCCTCTCAATTACCTATTTTATAGGTGTCTCACCAAAAATACTTTTTAATTTGCTTTGATTCTGATAAAATCATATCAATTAATTTATATTGTGAAAATAAGGCTTAAAACTTGTGAATTTCTAAATATTTTATTTTCTTCATCCACCCGATCTCTTTCTTTTCTTCTCTCCTCTAACATGTCAACTGTAAAATATAATTTCTTCTATCATTCCTCAAATGATCACCGTGAAAATTCCATCAAGTCTCTTCCTACCACAAATGAGTATTTATAGATGATGTATAGACTGCTGAAAACTAGGACTTACAATGGAGAATCTGACAGGGTCTGAAATGATTCTGCACTGGGAGGTGTTAAGAGAAGAAAAGCAGACATTACAGAGACACCTTCCCATTAGCAAAGTGCCCTCATGAAAAGGAAGATAGCATACAGACTGCTCAGAAAGGACTGAAATCACTGAAATAATCACGGACTTCTCACAAACCTACAGTGTGCTTGTCTGTAGAGCCCTCACACATAAATGGATCTGAAAGAGCATTATAACAGCTTTGCTTTCAAGAGGATGATTTCTACTTAAAGTCTCTGCAGACAACAGTTTTATTCTGTTGTATAGATAGACACGGTGGAGTGGCTTCTCTCAGACTCATGCAATTAAGTTTCAGAATGTCTTAGTAACGTGTCTATGTTGTGATGTCTAGGTTTTCTGCCTTTGAGTGGGAGAAAAGAGAAAATCTCAAATTTCAATTCTGTTAATACTTTGAGGATAAGAAAAATACGGAAATATTAAACCCATAGATAATTGCAAAATTTTCTGTTGGCCGATAGGCTTAAACTTCTAACTACATGGTTTAGTAGAAATGAACGTAGGCTGATTTGGGTTTCTCCTTCTTCTTGGCTCACTCTTTTTTTAATTGAAATATAGTCAGTTTACAATGTTGTGTCAATTTCTGGCATACAGCATAATGTTTCAGTCATATATATATATACACACACATATGTTTGTTTTCATAATAGGTTACTATAAGATATTGAATAGTTTCTTGTGCTATAAAGTATAAATTTGTTGATTGTCTATTTTATATATAGTAGTAAGCATTTGCAAATCTCAAGCTCCCAATTTATCCCTTCCCATCCCCTTCCTACCCTGGTAACCATAAGTTTGTTTTCTATGTCTGTGAGTCTGTTTCTGTTTTGTAAATAATTTCATTTGTCTTTTCTTTCTTTTTTTTTTTATTCCACATACAAGTGATATCATATGGTATTTTTCTTTCTCTTTCTGGCTTACTTCACTTAGAATGATGATTTCCATGTCCACCCATGTTGCAGCAAATGGCATTATTTTATTCTTTTTTTATGGTTGAGTAATATGTGTGTGTATAT